>NW_024705093.1:31726-75850 GCF_018977255.1 Callorhinchus milii
CGTGGCTTTAGGCAGTACATATTACTTCGTTGACTATCCGGCGGCAGCCAGGGCTTAACGCCAGCGTAAGGCTGCTCTACGCCGAGCAAAAGCCCTCCCACTGTTGCACCAAGAGGCTTAAGCCTTGGGTCCTAGTTTTTCACATATTGGTATAGCAGTGGGGTTACAAGCGCGAAGGGAGTTTCAAGCGAACCCATTACGGTCAAATTGGTGTGCGCAAGTGGATAACGTGATTGGTGCTAGGAGAGTGATGAGCTATAACGGGATCGATCCGATGTACATCCGAGGTCAGGTACTTAGAAGTTCAGAATGCGACGCTTTTTGATAGCACTGTTGACAAGGTACCGATGTAATTATTACGTCGGTCGCTATCTAGGATCCCTTAGGAAACGGAGATCAGGAAGTTTGACACTCAGTTCGAGGGTGGACGAGGTTTCTCGGATGTGGCGAAACAGCTCTCATTGCTAACGATGCCCTGAGGGATGCGTCAAGGGCTTCTGTTATTATTAGACGCGGTTAGTACGCAGAAGGCCAGCTCGTCTTAGGCGGTTTGACGGTCTTAAGAAACCAAGTCAGACCAATTTAAGGCTCGACGTCGTAGTGTGGAACCCAAAATCGTTAGGCTCGTGAGTCTTATTGATCTTCCAGATTTGAGACGCCGAAATACTCGTAGACCCAGAATTCTTCCCGGGAGTTCTATCCTAATGTCTCTGAACTCGCTCTAATCCAATCGCCCGGGTAGGTTATACAGAACCGCGAACTTCCTTTTTGAGCCAAGCAACTAATTATAATTAAAGGTGACCATGGATTCTGGGAGTGCGATTGTTGTCTTAGGCCGGAGAGGCGCAACGACGGCCGCCGGTAAGAAGCTGGAAATTTAGGGTTCGGCAGGCGTCCGTGTCAGTGATGCAATAGTGAGGCAATCCCCGTTGCTTTACGTTTTTGGCACGAGTTCTCGCTAATGCCCATCAGCAGTATTTATGCTAGGACCCTAAACAATGGGTGACATGTTATCGTGATTAAGCCAAAGGTCGAATCAACGTCACGTTAAGCTGCTACGGCTTGATCCGGAGACATGTTGTATGGAGGTCTAAATGTAACTTGTCCCGACGCCGGAGACAGGGTGGTGACCGTCAGGCCGCCTTCTCGTCAGGAATAATAATAATAGGGCTGTAAATGAAGAAGGTCTTAGAGCATAGGCTCACAGTTCGGTTGCGAGATAATCCTCACTACTGAATTCCTTCACGATCTTTGTTTGGATGAAATGAACATAAGTGGTAACCTGGTACAGCTCGACACCCACGCAGGACTACACATTCTGCGGAAGCCGGCGTGTCGGCTATCACACCTATAAGAACGGGAAGTCGCTAGCGGCTCATATGACGAAAAGAGCCGAATTACAGTTGGCGAGGACCACAGCGCTCAGGGAGGAAGCGCTGACTGCTACATCTGATATACGTCTATTGTTACGTAGTTAGTATAGGTCTCGACGCTTGGGCTCCTAGTCGTTGCTACTCGTAGGCGTCACTTGCGGGACGGCATTAGGCCAGGTGGGCAGACGTGCGCCTAACAAAGCCCACAGACAACGCGATTAGATTCACCCAACCGGGGAATGTCAACCCGTGCTTCCTACATTCAGTGTCGCTCTGTCTGACTAAACATGAAGGATATAACTAGGACACTGTATTAATCAGAGCTATGCACCGGCCCCTCCCTTGGACTCTGGTGCTTATTAGCAGCTGGAACAAGCCGCCGTTGGAAGTTTCGCCGGTATGTGTCGATTACTAGTTTACTTCCGACAGTAGCGTATTGGTTTAACATGTCTTGGAAATGATCGTCCCGGGCCTCGCAGAGGCGGTGAACTGCTAGGTACGGAGAAAACTGGACTGACAGGTCCCTGATACGACTTGATTGATTATCCTCCCGACACCGCCTCGAGACTGCACTGCGTTCTAGTTCTCTGCTCTAATGCCGTGACATCGGGCCGTAGGCTAACCCAGTTAACACCTTAGCGCGATTGTTGTAAGATGGCATCACAAGGGCGCAACGATTGTAAGACAACGGCTCCTGTCGCCTGAGATATTTGGCCAAGGTGCTATCGGACCCATTGAAATTACGCTTTGAATTCCGGATTTTGCCTATCTCACCCGTGACTGGCCATTATATTGGTATGCCATTGTCGCGATGGACAAGAATTCAAATGCACTAACCATTACGACTAAATCACCAGCCTCGTGGCGGGTCTCAATAATGCTGTGTATAATCCGATATTCGGGGCCGGTTGTTTTCAAGTGACATTGAACCGAGGTCACGCCAACACCAAGAGAATATATCTAGGTGATAACTCGTTTGCTGGGCCCACGCAACCTAAATTCACAGTGTGTCATGTACTGGACTAAAACAGCTACTAGATGAGGCTCTCTGAATGGGGTCCCACTAAGCCGGCATTCTTGACGCGCGTGGCGCACCCCCCACGGGGGAGGTCAAACGGATAGCAAGAGGTCCGGATGGGACACGGTATAGCAGCACTACAGAGGGTTGCCTTAATCCAGCTTGAGAGACGCTTTCCGTGGTTAACTGTGTGATTGGGATTAGATCTCGTGGCAACTTATCCATCAGATCCTACATAGAGATAATGGGTCTTAAAGGTACTACAACTGAACGCGTGCACTCACCATGAGCGCCGGGGACTTTCTCCTGCCCATGATTTAGGTTTTAAGACCTTGGCCTCTTTTTATACCTGTCGCTATTACAAACACCGGTACAGATGAAAAACACCTCCAATACCTCAACTCTTAAGCTAACCTCAACGGTGAAGCGAACTCTGGCATAGGTGAGAAACGAGCAAACGTCCCCCGCCTAAACACTCTAAAGAGGGATGGACGGCTTCCAAAGGGAAACCGAGGCGCGATATGAAAGGCATTGTAAGCAATGGTTTTGTCTGCTATCGAGATAGTCCCACTGCATGTATGGTGGGCAGAGTGTATTGTCGTTTCAGTAATGGGTATAGTCACACTCTACAGCAAAGGCATTTTCGAGAGAGGGACAGTGACGGAACGAGTAACGATAGTGTAACCCCTTTAGCAGCGGTACTCCACCTGGTCGTCGACAGACGTATTGGATGGCAATGCTAATAATCTCATAACCTGCCGCCAGTGAAAGGCCCCGAGAGTCTCCTTTTAGGTTCTACCCTCGACGTGGATGGATGTCGAATTACTAGGCATGGGTCCTGGGACGTCGTGTGAATACCCTGGTGGTGATATACGGCGCCCTCCTTGGACTTCACGGAACAACCCTGTCTCTGTATCAGTTTGGTATTAACATTGGTTCCGTGGGGAGGCTCTTATTTGACTTGACTCCCAGATATGGTAGCGGTCCCATGAAGTAAGGGGCCTGGCCGAAAGAGGAAGGGAGATAATCTGCGACAGGTTGGCCTGTACTGATAAGTCGATCGAACTATGTTGACCTAAAGAGGACACTGAATTTTCGAAGCTGGTCTGATAAATCCTCAAGTTTAGAGAGCGTGAAGTGGTTTGGGTCAAACGAACGCCGGTGCAAGACATCTGTTGCCGGGCCCCTGCGGCTTATGCCAAGACATAGACACCGCGCGCGGGCGGTGCATTGTGCGATGATTAGACTTACAACAGGTTTCTTCCACTTTTGAGCGCGCATTCAACCGGGAATAGGACCCGTTATCAAGGTGTGAGCAAGCCGAGCCTTTAAAGGATCGCCACCCCTATACTTAATGAAAGTAATCCAAAAGACGAGAAGAACTCGGGCGATTACGGCTAGTAAGGAGGGACAGGATTTGCATTCACGGTAACAGATGGCTTCACATGATTGTATATTTAGCCTCCTTGTGTGAAAGCGTCCCGATACTTATATGCAGCATCGTCGGGCGTGTGGCGGCATGATACACATGGAGAAGTAAACATGCAGGTAACCCGCAGGTACCGTAATATTGTGCGCTAAGTGAGCTAAATATGTAGGATCTGGGTTTCGGCGCGACCGCTCCATGGGAGACTCAGTGAGACCGTAGCAGAATACATAGCTTTCCTATGCGTAAGGGCATAGGCAGACGGCGTCGTTTTACTCTAACCACCTTAACAAAGGGCTGCAATGTTGGAAGACTTCGTGGGTTAAACCAATTTCGATTACTATCGCATCGCTTGCATCCCCCCTAATGGACCCAGTCCTCAGGGTGGCGGACAGAAGTAGTGGACCTATCGCACCAATTTTTAGTACAGCCTACCCACGAGGTAGGAAGCCAGCAGTGGTGACGCGCGATCACCTAACTGAGCTAGTGACACACACTGAATAAGGAGCGCTTGCTACCCAACCGTGCTAGTCTCCCGCTTGTCCACGTTATTTCAATAAAATCATCGTGCGTTCTAACATGACCAATGATTTATTGGAGGCCGCAGAAGCCTGGGAACGGGTTAACCTCTAATAACAACGTCAAGCCGTTTGTCGATATGGCCCATACAGCTGCTCTTCGTGCATCAGCTGGATCCGGATTGGACGGTCAGCAGGGTTAACGTCGCATGGGACCAGCCAACCTGATTGCTGCAGACCTCAGAGGCCTATCAAGAATATACGATACAGTGACATCGCCGACACCAATGGGGGCGTTAATAGCCCTCACTGTCAGAGGATTATCACTGAATTACTACTTTAGTACCGATATACCTCGAGTACCTGATTTGCACTACTATCTCGTGACTATGGATTAGTCTACTAATTGTCATTCCTACTCGTATTTAATACATGAGCCATGGCACACCAAATTACATTCTGAACAAAAACAGCTGATCAGCAATGAAGCAGAACGTAGCCTAGTGTTACGCTGAAAAACCTTTTCTATAGGAAGGATAGAAGGACAGAGTAAGGACCCTGCAAAATTTGAACGAATCACGTGGGAGGCCATCCTGAAGTCCTAAGATCCTGAGCTTCGACGAGAATCGTATGTTCGTGTCAGAGTCCATCTACGGGCCCACTTAAGCGGTCATATACTCAATCGTGGTAATGCGCATCGCTACTATTAGCTTGAGAATATGGGGGAGTTCACGGTTAGCAATGCTCGGTTAAAGTTAGACCGCATTTTCCTGAATGCTCGCCTTACAGCTCCGCTAAATACCTCTTCGTGTATTAAAGGGGGGTAGGGTCCGAGTCTTCCTGATACTTTAACGCTTTAATATTTATCCACGTGTATTCTCGCGCTTGAACCCCCCTAGCGTAGGAATTCCCATGGGGAGAACTCCAAGGGGGACTACGTGAGCGTGGATATTATACTCCCCCCATAGGATGAGCTGAAACGGTCATCTCCGATCATTAACCAGACAGGAGGTTTTGGGGAACGGTGTTCAGGGGGTGTACGGTTAAACCATAGCGCATATCATGCGAAGGTCCACAACGAGACCGTACAAAATTACCGATCACGTTTCCTAAAAGGTCTCGGCTAAATTATGTGCGGGTTGAGATGGGCATATACAGCGATCTTCCGACACTTCCGGAAGAGGGTTTTCGCAAAGACCCAGTCTGAAGCACTAAGGGTTCCAGGCATTCTAGTCCTATATGATACGGGGGGGCGCTGCAACTCGTCCCCATCCGATGGGTGTCGGGATGGCTACGATTACGGAAGTCGCGCGTTTGAAGCAACTCAACGTTCACCTTTTATCGCTGTCGAATCTTATCGCTTGTCCGTAGAAATAATCTAGTCCACCAAGTATGACGAACGTCTTAAGGGAGGCAAATTATTCATGCGTCGAGAGAAGGGCCCCAAGCGGAATAGTAGGCAATACAATTTAACTCAGGACGAGATTAAGGTGAACCAATCCTTGTCCTAGCTTGCTGAGGATTTAAACCTGTTTAAGTGAAGAAGGCGGGACTGGGACAATGGAACGATCCCCCACCACGGCACCCCCTCGCGTCAGGGTTACTGGAAGTTCGGCTTTCCGGTGGTCTACAGTTGACATTGAGACTCGTGTCCTGGAGATCCGTTATTAAATATATGATTTCGGGGTCCCGTTATGGTCAAAGAAGTACTGAATAAGTACGCCATTTGAACGGATCTCGGAAGGAATGTGCGAGGCTTAAAAAAGGCGCCATGCGCGCAATTTCCCCCGATGCCGAGTCAGAAAATGCTCGCACCCGTAGCACCCTTAACGCGATTGTAGAGCAGCTTCACGAGAATTCCCCCATTGCAGGATCTAGTCATCTGGCCTATCACTACTGTGCCGCCACCAGATTCCCTCGATAGAGGGCTTGTCGACAGTCTTCTGCTCACTGCCTCAACAGAGCTAATGAGCGATGGATAGCACACCGACTTATGTTCGCCCGACCGGGTAATGGTGCGCTATTCAGAGAATAACCGATTATTAGACCCACTTTTCTAGGCGGCGATAGAATAGCGGGTCTTCCCATTCGTACCATCTGAAGTAGAGCTGCGCAAAAGCACTAGAATGAGGTCAATCTAAGTAACGTGTTTTTGGTTGATGAGGCATAAGCATTTACAAGATCAGGTGATGACGAGTAAGAAAGGGTCAAGAGCGTAAGAGGAAATAAGACGAAGTGTGCATTAAGCCCTGTAGTCCATTTGATTATGACAAGCTGTTGCCTACCTAACATAAGAATTCAATTATAGTCCCAGAGAGGAGCCTCATGCACAGCGAATCTCTTGCCTCGGTCGAATAACACAGGGAGACGCGTTGTCAGAACGAGTTCGCAATGACATTGCAATGTCGGGGCGCGAGATCTAAATCCCCTGGATTTTTAGAAAGATTCATACATTAGGGGCGGCTCCCGGCCACGACCTCGCAACAGGCTATCCTTAAGCGAGTGCCACAGAGTGCACCCGGTACGGCCGATCCCTACCGGGAGGCGATCGTTGGTAGACACTGCCTGATATTTCCTCACCTGATTGGCGAGGATCTCACGTTGTCACCCCGAGTGGGGGATCGATGGCTGAATCGGGCGTTTTTCAACGCCGAGCTAGGCTCCCAATAAAGCTACAAAGGCCCACAGCCAGGGAGCAAGCCCGATTTTTCTCGACAAGCGAAATGCTGTCCGGTACCAAATCGCACTGCGAGAGATACCAGTATTGCGCGGCGGCAATACTTAGGGATGTGTGTAGAATTATGTGGCAGCACTTTTGCGCCATTGGGCCGCCACGGACCAACCCAAAGTTGGTTCCTAAATAACAGCGCGCGCCAATTGGATAAATTCGAATGAAATACAGCCCATGCAGACGTTTTGATGATTGCAGCACGAAGTTAGGGTGCAGGCATTTTCGTAGGCCTCATTAAGGCTGTCTCACTCATGTAGCGGATACCAACAGCTAATCAGAGCTCAACAGTCATATAGTAGTAGCCATCATGCTGTTGTGATATTTAGGGGCGTTTAGGAGCCTAACTAGCACGCAGTCTCCAGCAACGCCCTGCAGGCCGCTGAAGGCTCCTACTGGAATTCGACGCAGCTCATATAAGTATTTCTATAACAAGTTGCTTTCAGTTACAGTAAATCCGATTCGATGATAAGCGTACCTGCAGCGAGCATACCACACCAAACTTTGTCCGCTTGTTAGAAGTGTGTTCATGGGGTATCGCGTAAAACTAGTAGATCAAAACAGGCCGTTGAGCGGGACTGTGCTGGTCACCAAACGTCCCTTACCTAATACTTTCGTAACTTGAGCTTAACATGTCACCCATGCTGCCGGATGAGTTTATGTATGACACATAGTGGGGGGGTTAAGCCCAAACATTTCACATTGGTTGGCCCGCTTTTTTTATGACCAGGAGACGCTTCACACGAGGTAAGACAGGAAAACGATTCTATGTTGCGTGCGTCTGCCAACCTTTAGTTTGATGCTCATCAGTAGGTGTAAATCTCATAGTATGGGCAAAATGTTCGGACTACCTATCGCCACCCCCGTGGTAACACGTACCATGGGATCTATCGATCATTTCCCCCAATCATAGGTTAATAAGCAGCAGTCAAGTTTTTGAGAAGGGTCAGGGTTATATTATCAGCGAAAAGCTCGGTCCTTGGCGCGCGTGGAATGTGGAGACGTGGTACTGCCCGCGCCGTACGTATGAGCTATGCCTGAAACTGAGTAGACTTCAGGTCGGTCAATTATAACGTTCAAACTCAAGCTGGGAACAGACTGCGGTTCAAAATGTAAATCGGCTAATGATACCGCTTTACGTTGGACTCCTTATAATTCCAGACCATGGGAAACGGGTGGCTACCTATGCACCCCATATCGGGCAGAGAAGAAAATCCAAGCGCGGCTGACAATGATGAACACTAGTCCTTTGGCCGCGTCATGGAAAGTTTTCATAAAAGCTAAATGGCTGTTTGCATTTACTGTGAGGGTCACGTCAGGCATGCATTTTGTATTGATGGCGAACGTCCCTCCCAGTGATGTAGGCCGGACTAGGACTAGCGTAACTCGCCATGACGGTGAAATATCATGAGGGTAGACCGGCAGTAGTTCATTGGTTAGGAGCAGCTAGTCTGTATAATTCGCCCGAAAATCCGCCTGGCATCATTAGCCCTGGCTTTTCCATACCTGGCAATCGTACCCATATGGTAGCGAGGCCGGTGTGGGGTAACACGATGCAGGAACCAATGCCCCAGTAAGATAATAACAAGATACCAAGAGGCGATTAAGGGAAGAGTTTAGACGTTCACAGGCGGGTAAGCGTGCATAGCCGTCGGGTGGTAGATGGCCCACGCACATTATATGGATTAAAAAATCGATGAACTGATCGGCCGTCAGTACGCCGCCCAGCCTTCACCAGCGCCCATGGTAGCTATCACGGCGGATTGCCTAGGCTTCTATGATCGGCTTTTCCGGTAGGGGGGTCCCCTTGTGGTCAGAACATATCGTGTTGAATTCACAAAGTTCGCTGTCTGTATACAGCTCCCCGGCGTAGTGATATCCCAGTTATCACCTATTGTATCAGTGAACGTCACGTAGTTTGGGGATACAAAATCGAATGACTAGGTGTACTGGAACGACAGGTAGAAGGTTAACAGGTGTAGATCCTGATAGTATTGCTGCGACATCCGTTACTCGATAACCCGCCCCAAATTCGTCAGCTCAGGTTTGGTTGTAGCACTCCCTTGCCGCTGGACACCCGGATAACTTGTTTGGGCGTTTCTGGATTGCTGAACGGGCGGACGAAGTGACCGGATCCGCAAAATGGTGAGAGTAACGATGTCGCTCCAAGTTGTTGGACGGGGCAGGTAAGTCTTTAGGACACTGTAGCTCGCGGTCATCAAAACGGACACGATTTCTCTGTATTCCCAAACCGCTCAGGGGTCGACCTGCCATAAATCTAATTATGCGTTGAGAGATGTCACTGTATATCATTAGCACTATCGTTCCATGACCGTCCAGGTCGTCACATTGTTCCGATGGGCCACCGCCTCTGGCTCCCACTCGAGTGCCATATATCCTGTGTTGATCTCCCCGTTTCAAATAACACTCCTGTATCGGGATCCTTCTGTATCCAGTAGCGCAAGAGCTGATCTAACACACATATTAGATAGATTCGTTCAGCGTCCGCGTTCTGAATTTCATCTTACACGTGATTCTCACTTCCGGTCCCTTAAAATGGCGTCGAACTGCGCACGCACAAAATGCGCAAAGGGCGCCCTCGTAGGCAGGTCTAGTAACGTGCTTTAGTACTGCCCTCTCGAGTCGTCGGTGTGCAGAAACAAACGTTTCATCGTTCAAGCAAGTTGTGTTAACAGGATTATTGAGCATGGCTTCCCTGCGTTTGACATCTAGAGGGCTTACCACGGATGAGAGAAAATAATAGTGTCCGTAACCCCAGTCAGCAGTCCGCAAAATTCTACTTAGCAGTCTTAGAACAGTACAGTCGGTAGGGACCGCGAGCGACTGAGTCGACACCTCATGCCTCAGTAGAAATGCAAAGCCAATTATTGCTAGACACTGATCATCGGGGACAGTTCCAGCAAGAAGTAAGGTCCATCAACGGTGGGATCGATAGAACGCGGAATGGTCGAATCCGAAGACGATAGCTGTGCCTACTAGCACTGCTGAGGCTTACGGGATCCACGTACGAGTAATCCTTGTTTGCGAACGTTACACAAAGTGGTCAGGCTCAGATGGTCTATAATATATTGGAAAACATACCTTAAATGTGATTTTGTGCGCTATTGGATCGCTCGCGCCGGGCAGGGTATGGGTTGTCCAATTATCATCATTAGGTCTCAATTATAATCATAATTTTGCTTACTGCCCGCATACTTGAGCTGATAATTTCATCGAGACACTGGCAATCGCTCATGGATGCATTCCAGAGGCCTAGCTGTCTTATACACCTGAGTATAGTGCATCTCTCTTCTACAGGCTTTGCAAAACGTTGAAGTTTCCCACCACTATTTTGAACGAGTGCGATAGTGTTATGCAAGAGTTCTTTTGGAGGGACCTAGTCTTGCAGAATTTGTTCGTAACTGGCGCTCCTTACGTATTTTGTAGTGTTCGAGGCTAATATTCTCTACATGGCGTTTTAGAAAGGCCGGGGTCAATTAACCGTCACGCACTTTAATGGGCCACGGAGGGACTTTAATCGAGCGTGCTCGAATCGTGTAGATCTTTCCTTCAGAAACCAATTCGGTGTGCACCACAATCTAACGGCCCAAGAAGCTCTTTCACATTGTGTACTCAGCAACCTGATGACATTCACTTCTGTCCGATGGTAGCCGGTGCCACTACCTGAGGATAGGGTTTGTGAGGAACGAGATCAGTCAATTCGTAAGTCGGGAGCAAGTTCCAGTGCCCCACTGGCGCGAGCCTTGGATGACGCGCGGTGATGTTACAATACTTCGTTGGACGGCATCCAGTACAACAGTGGTGCCCCATATTAGCATACATATTGCTGCTGTCGATCCCTTTCAGGAGGCGTTTGAACTCATAGCTACCAGCCTAAACGGTCCCGCCATGACCTTGCAAGGCGACCCACTATAAAACATGTATTGCCGGCATTGCACGCAAAAATAAACGAATGACATCACATCCCAATTTTGCCCAAGCGTGACTCACTCAGAGTGTACTCCTGCGTTATTGAACTGAGCAATTTTCAGCGTATACCATTCAGAAATCTGAAGGTAATAAGGCCCAGTAAATATAAACGAATCGATGAGAACTGGGGACCCAGTAATTCGGACTTCGCAAGGTACGCCAGTTACTTACACATGTTTCCGCTACGAGGCGCTTACTTGCGTAGATCCTAACAATATAACGCAGCTACCCGACATTTCACTACGCCAGTGGGCGACCGATGTACTGTAGCCGATTATGATAACTTATAGGCACATAAAAAGTTTAGATTGCCAAGACTGACCTATCATTCGCCTCCTATTTGGGGGGGGTCCAAAAGGGACCTTAGACGCCATCAGGGCAAATCGTAAGGATACGCGGACTAAAGATGGGTGCTAATTTTATGGGCAGATGGGACCAGGAAGCCTGCGATAAAGAATCGTTGAGCGCGGTATGTCGCGGACTGGGAAGGTCTGTAGGTGGTCAGTGCCCCACGCGAGTGCACCAGACTCTGAACTTACTGCGGTAATGCGACGAGTTCTGCAGGTGGCATGGAGGAGTCGTTCTAATCATCGGAACACTAATGTGATCCAACCGGCACATTTTTAGGGGGTTGTGCGACAAACCCGTTCCGGAGCTCATTAGGGCCGCGCTTCATAATCATAGTGGAGGTCAGTTAGACTGATCTACTTTGTGGACTCTAGGAGTTATCTATGTAAGCTTTTGATGTTCGCCTTGTTATCGGTGTCTCAGAAGCTTGCCACGAAAGACGTTGGAATTAAGATACTCTAATGCCACGGCTGGACCATTAGGAATGGCGCAATATAAAGGCTGAGTGCAATAATCTCGTTCTTACGGCATGTACGGGGTATGCATGACAGGGAACGAACCCTTCGACAGCTCTCCGTAAGGTGAATCGCTGCCCTCCTCAAGCGTAGGGCATGTCGTGGATCATGACCAATTGAGTCCAGCAATTTTTGATCGAAGGAGAGGACGAAGAACCGAGCCCATAGTGTTATGAGCGAGGAGCAGCTTTCTTAGAAACTACTCTCTGGGCAGCCGCTGCCCATACTTGATTTGTATCTAAAGTGCCCCTGTTGACGGCTGTGTTAATCCCGATAAGCAGGCATTGATCCTAGTTAGTGTATCGCGGAAAGCGGGCACAAGATCTGACCGACTTGGAGATCGAAGATAAAGATTGTATTTAAGTCGGGGTAAAAAGGTCTATCATGTGGGAGATTACCCAAACGGTTCGTCTGCTACATGGCTGAAGGTGCGCGAAAGCCCCCAAGTTTGTTCGCTGAGGGTCCGCGATAGCCGTGCTCTTCTATGCTCACTGTGCTGATAGGTGTTTAGTTTTCCCACACGGAAACAATCATCCATCGGAGCCCGCTCGTTCAGATTGGTGTGGACGTAGTAATGCCAGTTGTCGTCCTTGATAGCGCCCAACGTCACTCAATCGCAAAATTGTACTGGCTCGTAAGCTTCTGACGTCTGATAAGCCACGCTCGATCCCAAAGTATTGTTCTCTATGTGTTAGCAACGGCGCTCGAACGGGGTAAGTTCCGCGGTGGTTCGTTCGCCCATTTAATTTAGGTATTGCACACTTGTGCGTGACCCTAATAGTGATGCGTACTTAGATATCTTTACAGATGCATCGCACATGTCATCAGCATGCATTTCCGTTCGTGGGGTAGAATCGAAAGGCTGTCTCTTCCAAGAAGATGCAAGTTATATGGTAATAAGCATTGAGTGCTCAGTCATGTTGGAGCAAGTTCCATCCCCTCGCAGCGCAACCCTCACACAAAAATCTAGTGCATAGTGCAGGGTTTGAAAGACATTCCGTCCAAATTAAACGTGGTAATTGGCCGAGGTAATTTGTATACACCAGTTAGTTGGTGCCTGGAGAATAACTAACAACACTGGCATCAGTGGCTACGATTGAGTCAAGACAATGTGGACTAACAGCATGTAATCGCTCCACTACGACCCTGACCAAATGTGAGTTGTTCATACTTGAACGGCCCGCTTTGGACAGTACCTATGAGACAGTCTATCCGAAGAGTGAATGGAAGCCCTCATTTGGCACTAGTCCGGTCAAGTCTGGCCACAGGCAGTCATGCTTGTGGATTTGACTGATAAGTGCGGGGTGATGCTCTTTGGTCCTCGACGCCTGGCGACGGAGTTCCTAGGACTACGCCGCTAGCAGCGTGCCCCAATTACCATCAGGAAGTCAAGTACACTGGAACGAAGACCAACGATAATATATCGGTACCCATGGATCCGAATAAAGTACCGGTAAATACTTCAGCGATTAAGAGAACCAGATATATTAAATCTCTGCGCCGCCCCATAATCCCAAGAGGCTCCTACACTGATGAGTCAGCTCCGTTGGGTCATCGGTCCGGGATTAGGGTTGACCGAGGTTAAACGGGCCATCAAGTATCACACGTCGGTCGATTTTGCCCGCCAATAAACAGACTGA
The DNA here is from genome assembly GCF_018977255.1 of Callorhinchus milii. NCBI lineage: Eukaryota > Metazoa > Chordata > Chondrichthyes > Chimaeriformes > Callorhinchidae > Callorhinchus > Callorhinchus milii. Next base: position 45,283 of record NW_024705093.1, read on the forward strand.
GTCTTTAGACGTGAGGATACGGGGACCCTCCGGTTATAATATCATTAGATCATCGGATTGATCGCAGCAAACAATGAGCAATACCCGGAGAACGACCTTAGAAATCCGGGTGGAGGTTGCAGGGATAAAGTTTGTTCAGGCAAAACAGTGCTAATAGTAGTTCGTCATAAGCGTCAGAAAAGAGACTCCCTAAAAAGCACCATCATCACTGAGAAAGAAGGTCCTTTATGTAGTTTCCTTAGGTCTAGCTGATCTGTCGTACGGCTCGTATGTGCTGTGCACGGGTTACAAGACATCTTACGAAAGCCCCCGTAGCCACCTGGTTTTCACTTATACCCGCACTGCCCCGATAAAGACATGAGTATAGGACCGGCAGTATGCGTCATGTGTAACCTAGAATCTTTAGTACAACTATCTGGGCGTATTACCCTCGGGAGGATGCAGCACGTGGCGCGATATGTGATGGGATTGACTTACCATGTACTGACCTGAGTACCTCGTCCAGTATACTCCTCGAAGAACGCGCTCTCTCGCCAATATAGTATAACGTACGACATACTTACCAGGAGACCCTACTAGACTTAACCATCACGACATCGACCGCTGCCGATAACACACTTCCACTTAACCAAACAGGTGGTATGAAGACGTCCCTCCCGAGGCTCATTGGCTTGCCTCGGGAGAGTTCATAGTAGAAGTTAGAGAGGGAGTCGAATCACGCTCTCAGTGATATTCAGATATTGACAGATGGTGCCGCATACAGAGATGTGTTGCAGTTTTATCTCGTTCAATTGGGCTGCACTACGAATCATTATAATAAGTCGGAAGTTTGCCTGTGTTACCCACAGAAAGCCGTTGCGCACTTGAAGATGGGACAGTGACTGCCATGCATGCAAAGCGTTCAACGCACTTTAATGTATGATGCGTTCCCTCCAGCGGAAGGTGGGTGTGAGTGTCTGGGAATAAATAGCGTATGCTTTAAGATAATAGGTCAGAGCCTAGAGCTCTGTGGCTATGAGCTTAGATGGGCCAGTAATCGTCTGCACCAAGTGTAGATGCATTGGCACAGCCTGGGCAGATACCAAGCTGCACAAACATCAGTGGTTTCCTAGCCATGTGTGTTGTTGTCGAGGACCACACCCCGAAGCTGCTCAAACGGGGTACGTCGATCCCCCGCTCGCCCTGGTGATTATTTGGGACGCCACCGAGAGACGCTGGGAAGGCGGGAGGCATCATCACACATTGAATGACTTGCGGCCAGTCTCCTGCTCGCCAGCTAATACAAATGAGATGCACAAATGAAGAACATGTGGAAAGAAAAAGGCACGTCCTTGGCCTCACTGACAAGAGGACTGGTAAAACACACAGGGATAATGTGGGAGACACCTAATACCCAGGGAAAATTCCTCTCTGAGAAATGTACCATGCGGTGACAGAATATCCATCTCGCACGGACACGACTCCCAATGGCTAATCCTAGTCAGTGGGAGATCTGTTAACCCGCACATGGACATTTCTATCTATAAAGGAACACGCACAGATCGCGTACGGCAGGGCTCTATCATGGTTGAATTTAATCTAAATGACAAATATTAGGCCTATATCCGGTCCGGGGTCCTGGCTCCATATAGGATCCCAAAGCTGGATTAGAAGTGATATCAAAAGCTAGGTCTTGTTGCCGTTTATCTAGACGAGCAGTGTCATCCTGAGTGTCGCTACTGGTGTAGAGACATTCCGAGTAACGGTCGCCTCACGCAGCAACCCAGGATTTATTGACCAATTGACATATGGACTGGGATTTCTAGTGGGAGGTATATACCCTCTCTGACATCTGCTGACGTTGTGGTGTTAACAGGACAAATGCAGCTGTATTTAAAAAATTCCATAGGAATGCCACGGGTCCCGTATTGGTACGACGTAATTCAAGAGCGCGCTCGCTTTACGATAAGTATCGGCCGATAATCGGTGCGTATTCGGCCGAATATTATCGTTGGGGACTACTGGAAAAACCAGAGACATGATGTCCCGCCAGTCGCGCCACACAAGACCCACGTGTAAGAATTATGAACTGCAGAACACTTAAAGTAAATTCCTCGCTTCGTTCCGCTGCAAACAAATCTCGACCTATAAAAGTACCCTTTCTAGGACAGGAATATCCCAATGAGACAGATGAACTCCTACGGTTTTAGTTGAAGGATTGGCACCCTTAAAGGGGCAAAGGTAGGGGTACCATGAGTATCTTGCACTTACGCTCAAGCGCTGGTATTTAGAGGCTCCCAGAAGGCTGTGGCTGACATCCTATCTAACCAGATTGAATTAACAAATTAACTGCGCTGGAGAAGTCGATGAAAGATGCGGTCGGGAGGCGAGCAGGGCGCACGGGTACTTATGTCAGAGAGTATCATCCGATGGTGTTTGAAATGCGTTAACTTTCACCATGCATAACAAACAACAGTTGAATGTTGGGTGGAGTATCTATCTGCTTGGCTTATTAGCACCCTAGTTAATCTCACGGGAACGACTTCCCGGGAAGCTACCTCCCGCACACACGGGCAAACTTCTTTTTAACAGAGGAGGACCACTAGTTTGTGTGGCTGAGAGATAGTTTAGGTCGAAGCTTGTTGGTACCGATGCCTAAGGCTGACGATGGGTTAATCATCGTGGGACCTTGTTGTAATGGGCCAGTCTATGCTTATTCATTCAGTCCCAGCAAAAGCGGCTTGAGTATCTGGAACGCGCATTATCTGTAAGGGCAGAATACCGATAATGCCGCAGGCGTATATACCGAGTGCTCAGGGACTTGCAAAAAAGGAACCGGAACTAAAATGTCACTCGTCGGAATCCCACATAAATACATGTTTCTCCCAGTGCTCCTTTGGATGGCCAACATGTTTAAGAATGGTCAAGGTTCTCCCGTCTGTTCCAACTGACCTCATTAGGGACCCGTGGGTACAGTACTTCAAAAAATAGCTGTAAGTGACAAGTTTACTCGATGACTATAGGTAAGCGTTTTTAAACAGTAAGCAAATGTACTATGCTATTCATGCATGCATTAAGCAGGCCGTTGCGGGTTATGAATGCATTCCATCCCACTGGTTGGTACTGAAAACTCGAATAGTTAGCCACGGAAAACGTAGCCCAGGACCGGTCCTAAATAAAGCGAGCAGGCTAGAAGGACATGTAAAAATCGAACATGAGCTGCAAACGTCTGACAGGACACGCACCTGATTTTTAGGTGTAGAGCCATGGTCGGCCTCTACCTCGGTGTCGGGGAGTGGTCCAACGAGTGTCTGTATGCACATGTCAGCTACTGATCCTTGGAACAGTGTGCTCCAGTTAAGTTTACTGATGATTTGCCCTAGGGGAGCATCGGTATCTCCGCGGGAAGGAACGTAGGCTTCGGTTAGCCTAAATGCCAAATAACTCACTCAAGCCCCTTCGGCAAGTCCTGGCACCTTATGGTACCGGTATATCAGACTTGTACGACGTACCCAACGGGTGTTCTACGGTAATCATATCCTACGGAAGTCGTTAAGCAGTAAGAAAAAGACCCCTTGCCGTGGTACGTGAAGGGAATCCATCAAAGAGTGGAGTTCTAGGTAAGAACCTGGTTGCAATCGACAAGTCGGTATGCGTTTCATAAGCTGAGTTGCACGGCGTGAGCTTAACGCAACAGCCAGCAAATCAAAGCGGTGCGGTAGACCGTGGAGAGCGTTGGGCAGGGGCGGGGCTGCTGTGTCATACGCGATCGCTTGGCTGCTAAATCAATCAGGATGCTCTCATCTGATCGTGCTTAAGCTGGACCGGTCCGACACTTTTGCTTTGAAGGACCTAGTGTTGGATTATTGTCCAAATCGCTAGCGGAACCTTACGGCTCTGTGATCGCGCTCCTTCAAAGTTTGTGCGGTGTGGGTTTGATGCCTTGGTGCGGAAACGGTACAGAGGGGGAGTTAGGAGCTCCACCATGGAGAGAATGCGAAGGGCAGAACACTGGTTTCGCACCGCTCTTCGACCCTAGTAGTTAATGGGTCCACGGGGATCACTATAATAGCTCTAGTAGATCGGTTTAACCCGGACGAGCTTAAACTACAAGCTCTCTAAGTTTGTGGTAGTTAGAGTCTTCAACAACTCAATTCATGAGCGCGCTATTAAAGCGGGTAAAAGTTAGTTCTAGAAAAGTGACCCAATCGGGTGAGTTCTTTAAAGAGCACGATGGAGTTTAGACCTACCAGGTCGCATCGACGAGTAGTACTCGTTCGTGGCGTATCTGGCAGTTATCAAGCCAACTGGGGAACCCCATAAAGCACTACGCGGTCTGAATATAATACAGTATTTACCGGAAGAGCGGGGGCTTGATCCTGCTCTACTGTTGAAGAGGGTGACCCTACCAGAGGCTCGGGAATGGAAGTCCCAAAGGGTGGTGGGGCCCTAGATTATTACGCCACGACGTGACGGCACGCAGTGGTCGCTGAGCAACACTAAGATAACATCCGGCAGTATGACAGGATGTTGTATACGGGCTCCTTCAGGAGAGCCGTGGCAATGTGTCCTATTCATGATGGTACCCAGGTTAGCAACGACACCGACTTTCCTTGCATACACTCGAGAAGTAAACAAAGTATAATAATAGTCATAGGCGTTCTGCCCTTAAACGGTAATACACGCCCCTAGACATAACTGGGGGTCCAACTTCAATCGACGTTAGCATTGCGAATACCTGAATGCCGAAACGCTTGGTGATGGGTAGATGTAGCATCAAGTTTTGTTTCTCCTTGGCATCTATGTCCTTATGGGAAAAGGTCATCAGCTAACTAGATGTCTGTCTATTGTATATCATTTTCGTTGAGCAGTACGCACAGAGCGTGTCACAGGCTCGGGCCAAGACAGCACGACAGGGCAGTAAACTCACGTATCACACTGCCTGTAGAACAACTTAAAGCGTCCGTGAACACGGCACCCGTGTCACGGGTAGGTGAGGTGGGACTGTGCTGTTAATCGGTCCCTGATCCTATTGTGAAGTGAGGGACCTCAGCAGCCATTACAAATAATCCTAGCAACAATGTGTAGGGGCTTAAGGGATCGACAACAACGAGTCGAAATCTGTGTCAAATCGCTATGCTGGCAACACTTCGCGAGGGGCCCAAAGGGCTTTAGTTACGATGCGTTACAGATGAAGAGTACCTAAACTCTTCGCGGAAGCTGCCACTACATAAGACGAGAGACCCGGAACGGTTAAATTACGTTTGTATAGCCAGTGCTGAGACAAATGCTCTCCACTTGAGATAACTGTTGAGGACCGGGTAAGGTTTTCCTCGGAGTCCATACTTACTGCGCTCAAAACGAGAAAGGCTGCCTGGCCAGTAATATGTGATTAAACAGTGGAGGAAGGTTGAATCATTACATACCTAAAGTGATCGAAATTTGCTACGTACCGTTCAGGATTTGCACTGAAGCGCCGCCCACGGATGTAGACGTCCTGCGAGTTCATACGGAGATGGCCACACGCAAAATTAGCACACGCATGGTAAAACGATTTTGCAGGACTAAGTAGAACCAAGATCCGGACTGGGCTGGCGTTTTTTTGATGGAACAGTCCCGCACCCAGAGAGAAACACGACAGGAGTATAGCAGCAGAGTTTTACGACATGCGGCGCCGAATCGGACTCTTCCTCGGGGCGCTGGACTAGCTCGTTTCGCCGACACAAGCAGGTCGGCACGATCGGGGGCAGACATTAAGCAGAGGCAAAAACTACATCGCGTGCACGGTAGTAATTTCTACGGTTCATTCACGCTTGGTTGTCCTGGCTTGCATTATCGACTCTGTTTTTCTCACGTTCGCCTCTTGGAACGTTGCATGCCTGTGAAACCTTTGTCAAGGTGGATTGCATTGGGGCAGAAGGCGATTCTTCTTATCAGAAGTGGGTACTTTGGCACGGAAAATAAAGTAGTGCCTGGATCTATTTAAATTTGATCCATAAATGGATGTTGTTACTCGATGCGGGGACGGATCCCCACTCGACAGTTGTCCTGAATTCCTTCTACACTGATTGGAGGCCCGTCCAAAACGACTCCACTACGCATCTCAAAAATGACAGGCGTGCCCCAATAAATGTAAGTTTGCCATATGATAGTCCTCCACCTAGTAGAAGGGAAATATTGATAAAGGGCCAATTCTGTTAGTCTGACTTAGGAAAAAGGAACTATGAAGAACGTAGATCGATTGCCTGCTTAGTCTAAAAGGGGTGTCTCAAAGCATGGCTTCTATTTCTGTACAGCGCCGCAAAAGCTCTTCTGAAACCCAACAGCTATAACTGCTAAAGCTCTACGGCATAGGGCAAACCACGAAGGCTTCTTTGAATCTCTCATGACTGTATCAAAGTGTCGAGTAGATGTATACTCCGCCTACTCTTACCCATGCACACCCACAAGAGTATGTCAAGGGGAACGGCAGGAGGCATTTATTCAACGATACAGCGTAGAATGGCAGCCATCAAAAATCCACCTTCGTGAAATGTTCAGCGACTCGAAGTGTCCAGCTCTAGCAGCGACCAGGTTGCTTATATGGTAATCAGGATTTAAGCGGACGTGGCGTCTGGCTTATCAGTCAAATCGTGACGGCATTAAACGGCGCTCATCCGCAAATTGTGCGGAACTATATCAGCCTTTCGCTGTCACTATGCATAGGAACGCTGGGAGTTTGTGTCGATTTAAACCCAAAGGTAGGTCGGCGGGTACAACTTGTCCCCGAAGTGATCCCAGCGAACCAAGATACCTAAGGCTGATTACTCATCCGCGGGGAACTTTCAATATAGCATGTACTTGGTCATTACCCAAGAAATGCCCCATCTAACCTAGTGACACTAAGTGGCAAGTCTTATTCTTCAGCCTCCCCTCCGGGGTGCCCTTTGCGCTCAGTGTGTAAAGCGCCTTACAACGCTACCATCATCGAGCTTAAGTGGATGCTGATACGGAATCCTGTCGTACGCTTATTAGTGGGGATTGAACTGAGTTCAGACAATCGTTCCAATCGACGACTTAAAGCGATATATGAGCTTACCACTTCTCGATAGCTTGCTCACACGAATAGGGCGGCCTATTGCATGCTGGAAAAGGTGTCACACTGTGCTTATACCTATAGCTCGATCAAAGAATTGGTTATGCAGGGTATGGCGTTTTCTACATTTTCCCGAAATTGGGGCAAGTCAGTCGCACCAGAGACTTAGTGTGATTCGGCTAAGACTGTGTCAGGTTTTAAAATATTAGATGGTATAGAACATCGTTTGTTGGCCATTACGGTACCGGTATGGAGAGTATCGCGTGAAGAAGCACACTAGATCACTCGATATGGAGGGGATCCGTCGGATAAACAGCAGCGCACTAAGGCAGCAGTTAATCCCCACACATTTGGCTTCCTCACCCAAACGATCGCAGCAAGGACTCTGCCCGTTCTGCCGCTAAAGTCGGGAGCTCCCACTTAATTTATTCCGACGCGGCTCCTGCTCATGTGGGCCACAATAGAACTTGAATGACGATGCGGATCCGAAAGGATGATAGATCTGCCGTGAAGACTTTCACTTGCCGTTGACATGGCATTTATTAACTGGTCAATCCTAGGAGAACGCCTAGACGAGCGATCGAATGAGAATGCACCTGGGACGTCAAAGTATTAAGGTAGATGGGATATAACACCATGAAAGAGCCCCATGGTTGTAGAAGGGAGCGTCGCCCCAATCCCTAGGGCTACGCACCCAGGGGGAATCTTCGGTGTAATGGAATCGATGGCCGCGTCCGCCTGAAAACCTGCTCTGAAGGGAATAACCACACGGCCAGACTGCACTTACAGACTCAAACAGCGTCGCGTGTGTAATGCTGAAATAGGTGAATGTGAACTGTGGATTGCATTGGCCAGCCTAAAACGTAAGGACCCTTTCACTATGAGAAAAAAGAGATACCCTCTCAGAAGGAGGGTCTGTCACAGACTTCTATTCTATTTCACGTCTGGAACAGAACCGCCAGGCGAGTCACTTGGATGGCCAACAGGGAAATTGGAGGTTTTGATCATGACTTCTCGCCTCGCTAATCGCTGTAACGATAGCGCATAAAGCACGTGGGTACTACCCGTTAATGATGATTTAAATCACTCATGGTACAAACCCAGGGTGGGTTGATGGCGGCAGCCTATCGCGTAGGGATATCCCTGGCTGACCGAATATACGTCACGGCTTAACTACAAAGTTGAGTTGGACCATAGGACGTAACATGACAAAAACTCATCTCAATGGGTTGTTGGCCGCCTGCTGTAGTAGAAGTGTGTCACTCCAGCTTTCCAAAATAACGGTAGGTACGGCCTTGTAATTGATACTCTGCTTCATGGTCACTACCCTGCTGGCGTTAACCTCCACACCCCCTCTAAAGGGGGCCTAGGATCTGCAAATGAAAGATAAAAAGTCACAAGAGGGGCAAAATGGACTGTTATGATCTGTTACTGCACGTTGTGCCTGGTGAAAAGCAGGAAGTTCCTGTACTTAGCTTTTAGCATCCTTAACTACCTAACGATTCTCCCACTCCTCTCTTAGCTGACTGCAGGACGGGGTTGCGAAGCTCGTGACGCGTGATAAACGGCTATCACAAGGGACGAGTGGGTGTGTCTGACATAACTTCAAATAGCGAGTCCAAGCATGCGTTCCGGTTAGCTCCCAGAGCTAGCAGAGAATGTAGAATTCCGACTCGATGAACCCGGAGAGTGTTACTAAAGCGAGATGCTGCATGCTTACGAAGACCCCAGCTTAGGATGAGTCACATGTTATCGGTGGTGATTCCTTTCAGACGTAAACCGATTTTTCATAGGGAGGAAATAATACACCGAGGCAAGAAGCCATGTTTAAATTACTGGCGCACTTAAATTGCTTACCGCGGACGATGACAACGGGGCGGCGCAATAATAACGCCGTTGAACCATTATGAGGGTAAGAAGTAAGCAGGAAGCGACTAGAGGGGGTAGTTGGGTGGTGACTGTATTGCTTGCTTAGTCCACCAGAGATCTTACTTGGGTTGAGGATATCAAGGGACTCGCGATTATCCTGCTTTTCGTATTAGATCGGTGCACACTGTCGTTGATACACGGGGAGTGCTCGCGAGACCCTTGTAGCGCGGGCCCTTGGCCGGCGCGCAACGTGTGCATTGCGCGGGGTAAATGGCTGGTTAGCTACTGGCCTCTCATATTCACACAGGCACACGTACCGGTTTTAACGAAAGTACTATGGGGTGTAACTCGCCCTAACTAGACAATAAACTCCCTCCCGTCATAGTCGCTTTCCTAATGTACATTCTTCCTACCTCTGCTGCTCACGAACGTTAGGTCATTGTTCGCCCACAGGTTAACGAGGAAGGCGACTAATTACTGATGCCATTCCAAGAATCACCGCGCTGCAAGGCCCCACTATTCTGCAGGACCGTGGTACATTCAGGCACGGTTCCTTAATTACCATCACTACCACCGCGTCACGGTTGCAGTATGTCAGGCACTTACTAATACAGTATCTAGGTGCTAGATACGGTATGCCCCGCGTGAGAGGTTCGACATCCGCCTAGAAGTGCACCGGTAGATCAACGCGCAAGTACGTTCAATGATCGGTGATCGCCTATAGGTCCGGTCGCGCTCCGCTTTGTGTTTTTATTACCACAATCGAGAGCAGCACGGCAGAATCTATTACTATAACTAGAATTGCCTCTATGCCATATGGGGCCCTGAACTCTTGTGCCCTCCATGATAATTCGGATAGCGTTTCTCAAACGTGCCATGGGGATGCTGGAGGTAATCCGCCGTAGACAGACATGACACCGCGCATGAGAGATGGCCTAAACCATCGGTTTTTGGTATGTCGGGGCGAAGCGAACAGTGATCTCAAGAGCATTACTTCTGCCCTGGGGCAGGCCAGCGAGTCTCACTGGGCTAGGTGTCGGTTGAGGCCGAGCAGTGATCACCTGACCAACATAGCATTGCAAATAATGAGCGAGACGCAGTGCCTCTAGGAGTATGACCCGTCCTAACATCGAGTGAAAGTCCAGGATAGAATATAATCGGTGACTGAAGCGTTATAAGAGTGACCTAGACAGTAAGTACAACTGGATAAGGGGATCAAGACGATCCATCCAAGGAACGCTGTCAAGTCTGGGTTCCCGCGGCTAATTCGGCAAAGACGAATTAAGTATGAGTGATGTCTTAAGCAATTGTATTCGCCCACCACGTTAAATCTAACCGTCTAGACAGACGAAGAACTGCCTATTCACACTGTACCCCCGACGGGCAAGCAAAGATGCGTTCCCAAACTACACTTTACCCTGCTGCAGACATGTAGAAACGCCTACAATTGAGCCTGCCCTCAACGTATCACACTCACTTGTATGTGAGAGGGCGAGGTAAGGTCTATCGGAGAGACATTGCATAATAGTGTTTTCGCGACTTTATTAGTCCTATTACGCACACACGCGCAGTTATGATTTTACAATTTTACATAGCTTACTGCCCTATTAAATGTTGTGCAATCATCGAGAACGTAATTGGTCCCTCACGAAACTTCGCCTTGAAAATAAATCCCCCGGCTTACCAATACTGCGGGCCCGTGTTGAATGACACCCATAGTATTGACAGACTCGCCTTTGGTGACTTTAGCGCGGGGCGGCAACACCTAATCGCCGACTTCACTCTCGAGATCGTGCCAAATAGCGCACCTAATTCGCGACTAGCCCCCGATCGCACGTTCCTCGACATTAGCCCCTATGATTTTGTGAACCCGCTGCCCACCGTTTGAAGCGTCCAGGATATGAGTGTTTAAAGCAAGCTGACTGGCAGCCCATTCCTATGGAGGGGATGGGTACCGTTTGAATAATGTCTAGTTCAAAGCTTTGATGGCGTGTTGATGTACCCATTGGAAGTTGGTTAGACACTGCATAGTCCGACGTGGAAACGGTAAAGGTGTGTCAGTTCTGTGAGATATAGTCACTAGGATGGTAGCCACAGAAAGTTGATTCGCTTTAAGTCGATTGTCCATTATAGTCAAGCGAACGGTCAGATTTAAAACCGATTCTGAGCCAGTATCGGAGGACAGTAGTCATGAGAAAACAAACCCATTTTGGACCAGGTCGGCAGAATAACTGTAATCTCTGACAACGTATGGCTCCACTTCCGTACCTAGAGCTAACATCTTCCCCACGAATCCGGTAATACAGAGGGTGAGACAAATTACCATGCAATCAGTCTATTGACCTACAAGCTGGCATAGAATTAACAACATGTTACTCGGCGTACTTTGATAACCAAAACACGCTACATGCCGATACGATTGACGCCTTTTTTTAGTAGTGACTGGAGGCAGCCCATCAGAGCCGTTTCATTAAAGGTACTTTACCCTACGCACCTTTATGGCGCGCTGCTCTACTGGAGAGTAATAATAGCGCTTGGATTAACCCAAAAAGCAGCTAAATAATGGTCGGTAATAAGCCGCTGGTTACAGATATGCCGTTAGGGACCTATAGGCAGCAAGAAAACTCGTTAGGGAGCGAAGGGGATTATAAAATCTCCCGCGTAACTTTAAACCCGTTAGCCCGGGGTTGGATCTGCTGCAGCACTATTGCGTATTCCCACTACGGAGGGATGCCGATTCTTCACGGTAGGGGCATTTCTATAGAATCGTCTAAAACGTTTCTCTGCTGGCGCTGGACACCAAAGTATCGGTACTTCACCTTCCCCTCAGCAGCACTCTCCAGTCGTGACGTAGTATAAGTCGTCACCGTTAAGAGCGCACCGCATCAGTCGTAATGGCGGGAGCTGCCCTAGGCTCAAAGTCCGCACATAGGTCCCGATTAGCGGTAGGTTGTTTGTGTTGCCGCCCCTGAGGCGCTTTGCGCAGAAACTTGATAATCGACGCAACAGCCACTACGCATACACTCGGAACGCGTAATAGAACTTGCAAACATAAGTGTTATGCTCGCCTCCTACAGTCTCCCAGGAGCTAACCTGTACGGGCGTCAGCGAAGTGAGGAATGGTGTCGTATAGTATGAGGTGGTATAACTGCGGAAGTATTTGTACGCAAAGATACCCCCACCCTGCATCAATTTTTCACCTCACCTCTTTTTACAACGGCCGATCCGTTGGCTTTAAAAACACCGATATCGTGTACGATAAGCTCGTCATACTTCGACTTATACAGTACTCTCTAGGCGAACGGGTGGAGTCATTACTCGCAGTGATAGCATTAGGGATTGCTTGGGGTTACGGGAATTTTTTCGGCGGTTGGATAGGTAAGTCCTCGGAAATTACCTTAAATGAGGAGGGCCAGTGTCACGCACGCCACTTCGCCGACTGCAAACCTCGTAGGGAGCCTTGGAACAACAGGATAGAAGGTTTCTTCAATGTGAAAAACGTATTTAAAGGCTTATACGGCAAACCCAGGGACGGCAGGGCCCTTAGAGGGAACTAGTTAACAAGGAATTGTCACGTCAGGAAGCTCGCGTTTGGTTGCGAAGATTACCTCTTTTCGTCGGAGCGTCTTGCGATAGATCTCTGCGCATCCGTACGCATTGCCACTGATAAAATCTAAGAGGGACGTCCAGGCAATTTTGTCCCCTAAACAACGACTGAGAGGGAGCTCAGGCAATATCCCGATGGCATATGTACCTCCCATACCGTGCTTCCTTTGTTCGGATAGAGTACGCCGAAGCCCCGTTCTCGATCCAATCCGCGGTTCACGATAACTTGCTTGTGTGACGGGGGGGGCGTGGCGCAACTTTTGGGCCCTTGCACAAGACTATACGGCAGCCAAGACAGAATATGTGCCAACGACAACGAGCCCGAACGGGCAAGACTAATTCTGAAAGTATTATCCTGACCATAATCTCATCACCAGGTTATGTGCATCCAGTTCCACAGCGCCAGGGTAATGGATGCTACCTTTTTAGCAGTGGCCGTTCGACATTCGTCTAACACCTGTGCTTGCCTTCCGTGCGAAAGGTACTATCTAAGTCGACTGCATGGATAATCCCTAACTCTTTATCCAACCTTGGATGTGCGTGTGCGAGGATGAGACAAGCCTATATTGCACACGGTGTATGCAGACTGGCCTCGATATATAAATCATGTTCTGAGGCACGGAATCCATCAGTTCTTCATTCCGACCCCCACTACCCACTCGCTACAGCTCATTCGAGCGCAAGCAGATCAGGCCGAGCCCCAAAGGCCGCAAACCAGTTGGGTACGAAGATTGGGACGCGGGTACAGTATGGCCATCCGAGGCCATTATACGAGTCTGATTCTGTGCCTCGTATCAGAAGGATGACCAGACCTCAACAGCTTTCCTAAACCGTTAAACATCGTGCCTCCGCGTGGGAGCCTTGCTACCCACGCCGCCCTACACGGGTGGCGATCCATCCGCCCGAGGAAAATCGTGAGGAGAAAGTCTTCTAATTAATCCTGGCCAGTACGGATAGTAAGCATTTCTTTGATAATATTGGACTTCTCCCATCATACATCGGCCGCACGAATCTTATTCGCACTTTGACATACCTAATTCTAGGGTGAATGCACCTCATTGTTTGCTGGGTATCCTACGGAATACTTTACCCTACAACCGGAGCTTGTTCCAAAGGCTGCCGTATCCGGCACTTACGTACGACGGATCTCAATGCAACAGGATGTAATGATCACCGCTGATGTTGTAGTAAATATACGGAGATGGACGGGATAAGATGCGTAAGAGTGACAGCCATCGACACAGAAATATAATTACCCCCTGACTGGAGGACTCTGCGGGATCACTAGACTGCCATAGTTCTGTGTATCCAGTTACGCACGCTCCCCCCTCGGGAAGGATCGGTACGTTTCTTGAGGCGAAAAGTCGGTTATCCACACGTTCCGCTGTGTCAAGGAATTCTAAAACTGACCTTAATTTATTGACGATGATGGAAACAGTCGTCGCGGCTCGGTTTGGGTTTAGTGAAACTACGCTAGATTGGTGAGAGTGCATCGATTTTAGACCTTTTGTTGTCGAAGTACCTAGTACAATACTGCCATGTCCATCCTATAAACATTATCACGATTCTTAACGCCCCGGGTTGTAGGTTATGTCCTTATTAAATCGCAATCTGCATACATTGCCAAGAGCTCATTAAATTCGGCTAACCGTGCACGTAATATGATCGCCTGAGCATACGGGCTACTTTAACCGGGCGCTTTAAATACGCTGCGACGATAGCATTCCAGTAGGTATAGCTCTGGAGAAATTGTGTGTTAAAAGCAATAACTCGCTTCACACCGAGCGGATCTCCCTAGCGGTCGGTCGCGCTGATTTAATCTCGAGTTAAAGGTAAGTTATGGAAGTTCTCATTCCACGTAAAATGAAACAAAAGATGTAAACTGAATTTCCTAAGACGCAAACTCTTAGGCCTGTGCCATAGAACGCGCCACTATGTCTGCGTGGCGTCATAACTTCGGTGCCGGCGCAGCCACCGTAAGTCTCCCGTTGCGATATTTTTCGGAATTGATTCCAAGGTCGGCGACCAAAGAAATGGTATTTGTTTCGCTAGGATAGGTGCGAACAGTTCCCACATACACTTATGACAACAAAATCCGTGTGATGGGTCTCCTCCCCTCGGTTCTGAGCCTTCGCGTGTTACGCTAGTCAGTTATCCACCGAAGCGATTGCCCCGATTAGGGGTTGCCGAACACAAGCAAAGGAATGGGTCTATGGGGTACTAAGGCACATCTATAATTTGGCCGATAGAAACTAGAGGACTAACCCATGTTCGAAACCATGCGGGAAACTGAGCATCGAGTAAAAGTTATTCTACTCTGATTTAGTGCAAATAACCGTACCTAGACCGATTTCTACTCCGCTCCTGCGGAGGTAGCTTCAAGTGAAAACCGCATTATCAAAGTTGCCGAACTCGTGACTGCGAGTAAAAGGTATGGACTACAATTAGACAGATATGGTGAGCAAAACATCGTCGCCGGCCTTATCCAACTATCGGGAAGGTAAATGTTGTTAGAGTAGCGAGTTTTGAGTAGAGCACTTTTTTGAAGTTCTGGTGGTTCCATTTTCCGCGTAACATAGCTCGTCTGAGTTGGGTAGTGAATTCACAACCAACTGCGTTAGATCTCGATAAAACACTGGTCTAACTGCACCAACAAAAGTGCCGCAGAATCTGGCTATGGTCCGGTCCTCTAAATTGTCTCGGACAACCTAAGTACCCTCCCAAAACGATGCATCTTAACGTGAATGTTTACAAGATTGGGAGTATCGGGCTTGCATTACCCAGACCGGGTCCATGGTGTGCCGCAACATATAATTGAAATTGCACTATATTTCTATCGGTTCGATAGCGCCCTTGGACCTCAGGAACAGTACTTCTGTCGCTCTCCAACTAAGGCGAGAAAGCCATGGGTCTACGCTGGCGGTTATCACTCTTCGGACGACTTGCGTCCAACTCTCCATCAAGTTGACAAAGGTCGGGCGGACCCGGATAAATACAGCCTTACAAATCGGCTCGGCTCTGATATGACCACAGAGGGCTTTTTTGTTAGCAGCATCTATGCATCATGAACAATTCTGAACAACTACGCCAGTTTATGGTGGAGGTATTACACCGTAAATAAACGCGGGGACCCTCTTGGGGACTGCGGTGGGCAAACAAGAGTACATAGACATCTCCGGTGTTGCCAAGGTGTAGTGGGCTATGCGGAGAATTATTAAGTCGACGTACAGCTTGGACCTACGGGAGCGCGTGTCCGGGGTAATCTGGTGCCCTGTGAGTTTTGGTTTTCGTGAAAGTCTATGCGCACAAAAAACTACTGAGCCAAGAGGGAACGCGTCCTGAGCTTGTACCCCCTGGGGCGGACGCAATGAGAAAAGGAAATCACACGACCCCACTCTAGGATCCCTCCTTGTGTCGCAGTGGCGACAACGTCACCATATCCTAGAGTTCAGTTTTGGACCCAAATTGAGAATAACGTAAGACCGCAAAATTAGATACAGTAGGCTGGTTACGTCTTTTATTTTAAAATACGACCCGATAGTTAGGTCTCAGGGTGAGGATCGGAGCTGATCGGCGTCCCAATGGTCGCGGCAGCGAAGCCGTCAAGCCCCGCGCTCATAACAGCGTATAGGCCATGGCGATGGGATGGATCTGGACCTTGCCAGTAATGCTTGCCACCGTAGTGGGGATCATGACTACCTACAGGTCCATCCCCATAGAGTTGAATAGGCTTCGGTATGCGTATCCTTTGGTTATTTATGCTGGGAAAGGGCATCCAATAATTAATTTCAGTACCCTCGTATGATCAAAGTGAACCTGCCGAGATGTAGCAAATCATGGGTAATCTACATATATGCAATAGCTACCTAATTACCCGCAACTGCCTTGTTTGCGGACATAAAGTTCGTCAAGACGAATTTGGCTGACACCAGGGGAGTTGTCGGTAACACGGTGTTTTGATATGGCCGGCGTCTGCCTCGGGGTGCGGATATAAGTGTAATCCATTATTAAACGTAGGTGACTTGTGTTGGAATGTGTCGGGAATTGCGTGAGACTATCCACAGAAACATCGCTGACGATATATTGGTCACATGGTGCTAAGTTCCTCGATGTGGTAACCGCGGTCCCGGTTCTCCTGTCCTCGGTCGTGGCGGCGCTCAACGAGTTATATAACCTGGAGGTCGGCATGGCTTTAACAGACCCCCGGGGTAGTAAAGAGCATTAACAAAACGTGCTTCCCGCGAAGAAGACCCGAGAAACTTGCGTGTACCGACGGCGGTCTTCCAGTGTCTGCTGGTGGTGGATAGACCCTTGTGCTTACATAAGTTCTCCCAGATGAGCTGCTCCTCGGCACTGGGCGATAGCACAACGTAGAAAAGGGTCCATGTGATACCACACTTTGGGCTTCAGGTATTGAATAATGTTCGATGACGTGGTAAGATTAAAATTAAACAACTGGAAAGTCACAACGTTTACCCGAGTCAAGATACAGGCTCAATACAGCACATACCGCGCTGTCACGTGCAGGGTATGCATTGACCAATCATCGTTTGGCCCGAGGTCTAGAATCGATGAGGCCGCAAGGATGGCTAGTCACGTATTTTGTAAGCTATTTCACTCATACTTCCATAAAGCCCCAGCGAACTAAATTTCACCCAGTTGAAATGTGGCTGTCGCCTGATCGAGACAACGCCGCTCCTTCGGCAAATTCTGGGGCCGAACACACCGAGGACACTCCAGGATGTGCGCGCGCCCGTGTCCACGCCCTGTTGCAGATAACGCGCTGAGAAGAGGTCGATTGACGAGGTGCCAACATTAGACCGAGCCTACGAGGTGGTGCCTAGACCTGAAGCCCGCTAGGAATGCTTAACTCTATCAGATCCAGCTGTCATACCGGTTGAATCATCACTGCGTTTTGTGGATTGCAATACCTTCTTGAACAAGAAAATGAGTCGGAACATAGCCATGGGGTCTTGGCAAGGACAGGAGAACGTTCAGAGCTGCTCACATTCGGATCAGTTTTTTCTCAGTCTCACCTTTAGAGATTAAATTCAGTGAGCTGTTCGTATAATCTGCTGGATCAAGTTGTGCGTAATATCTACTATCCGCGCGAAACTTGTATGCATTGACGTACAGGTCAAAGCAGCGCTATCTAGCTCTAGGGCATATCTGAGACTTCCTCTTCCTGGACGAGGAACAGAGATGGGCTCCGTGTTCTGTCAATTCTGCATGTGGAAAGCATCGTGACATTAATCGGGAGTACACACAAGGCCGACGGTACTGACATACTACCAGTGTATGAAGCGCACCTAATTTTTTCGGCACACGGTTCCGAATTGCTCTGATTCGAAAGGGGTGGGGCCGGCTTTAGCTTACTAGGTAAGCTCGTTGACAACATCTAAGAAGGCCTCAGTGCCTTGCGGTTATGCGGCGACGCGGCGAACTAATCTACTACCCCTTGATACTATTGGGGGACAACCAGCGGTTTTGGTCGAGCGCATGACATTCTTTTTGATACGTATTCGCTGTCCTATGTCCCTCGCTAAGGAGATGCTACGTGTACCAACGGAGAAGGCGGTATCTTAGAAGGTCCTCTGGGGCGTAATTGTTCCCACCACAGTGTCAAAGCTTTCATTCCTACACAAATGAAATTCTCGGATTAGTCACTTTTTCTATCATGTTCCTCCACCTTGGCATAAGCATACCCGTTCTCCCATCTGGGACATATAGCCAAGACCTCGATAATCCTCCGGTTGCTCTGCTGAGTTCCCTAACCATATTACTCTCAGCGTTCTCGCCTGTACACAAGGATCCGTCCGGTAGCTACGCCATAAGCAACCCTTCTTTCAAGGGCCTTGTACTCACTCCTTGTCGACGAGCTGTACGGGCGCCCCCGACCTGCCATACTGCTTATTAACTCGGGGACTCCCGCTTCCTATGCTCCGCATGAGTAATGGCGCCCTTCTAGAGACAGGACGATAGCCGACCATTTGCGCTGATCGAGAGCCACGCGTAGAATGAACCTCTGGCCCACTAGTGAGCCATGTAGCGGTATGTTCCCAACGGGCATGATTCACGCTGACAATTGATCCAACTCTCCATCCATAGCCTTGGTAACTCAATACAATAAGATCATGAGGAGCAAGCCGAGCGACGCACGAGAAGGGAACCCCCCGTCTGTAGCGGCCCGTTGCGGTAAATCTGTTTAAGAGGCCCGTCCTGAGAACAGTAAGAGAACCTAAAAGTATTGAAAACCGTGTGAACACTTCGAAGTGTGAGCTGACCATTAGTTCGTCCAATGATAGAATAGAAACCGTGCGTCAGGCTATCCTTAGATTGCAATATTGCATTTTCAACATTAGATGCAGACGAGGGGCGCTGTGTTCCTCTCATGTAATTAACAAGAGTGCCAATATGTCGCTGGATGGCACTCCTTTGTAACGCTCAGGGTGTGGGGTCCAAGTCGGACGCTACAAGGGCTTGATTTACTTGGCGCTTGAATTCAGAGTCGGCCTCAAGAAGCAGTTAATAAGGCAGGCGTTCTCTTGATACACCACCTCCGTAAGATCTCCATGTCGAAAAGATCGACTCGATCGCGAGGTGAAGGACCTGCCCACGACGATGGGAAAGGACACGCATGATGTTATCGGATTTTGCCCGGTATTTTGCGATAGCGTGCACAACGACCTAATGTTATACGAAGCTCTTATGTGTGGTACCCGAACCTCACTTATTATGTTAAAAACCCTCGGTCACGCACTATTGCCGACGAAGTACATTCCCTCAGGGTTATGTGTAGGCGGACGACTTACAGGATTTTAGTGTACTATTTAAGCCGATGAGGTGATAAGCATAGGTCGGTCGTTACCGATTCGACATGCTTGGCCATATCTTGGGCTGAGCCTACTACCACCTAATTTAGGTTATGGGGGTCCTCTCCCATAAAACTACCTGCGTACGTACTCTATAGCGTTCGATGCTTTATGGAAGCGATATCTCAGTCAACGCGCACTATTGGCTGGATTCACTGTAACGGGCGAGATTTCTGGATGATTCAGCTTTACCCGTGCTGCTGAAGGTCGCATGGAAACAGGATCAATTACAATGTCGCGAAAGTTGACGAGTACAGTTAGCTATGGTGAACGGGTCCACACAGTGAAGTCTCACAGTGGGACCTTAATATATTTAGCGCGCTTTGTTATATGGACCACAGTGCGGCATGAGGTGACAAGGTAATCAACAGGATATGCGCAGGCCGCAAAGCGGTTCCTTTAGCGGGTCCTTGATGGGTTGGTTGTGCGGCAATGTGGATTCTGGCCGACGTGATTCCAAAGAATCTGCCATCGTGCCGCTTCAAAATAGTAAATTCGAACCGGGATTATCGTCGTGTTGCACACGAAGAGGTATAGATCAAGGGACGAGAAAGCCGAGCAACAGTAACGCACACTGTATTTTCCGACAACTGTTGGAATCCCATTCGAGTAAATCTCGCCTTTGCACTTTCTGCGCTGCAGATGACATAATCTTGACATCCAGTCGAAAGGCCTACACCCAATAGTTCCCGCAATGGGAGCGCAAGGACGTAGACAGCTCTGTACACTATTAATCTGCAGACAATTAGTAATCGATCAATAGGCCTCCGCTCGTCGTCACTGTTCGGATAGTTATTCGATGTTGTTGGAAGACTGGGGGGGCGGTTCATGTTGATTCTGTTGGCGGAAGACGGCAGAGAATCTAACTGCGGGCAAACTCTTTGAGGACTTTCCACACGACCCTTCTTGAGTCTCACCGCTTTGCGGTACGACGCCTGGGTATCGGGCACTTCGATATGAGACCACCGCCCTTATGACAAAGTTAGCATATGACCCGTGATGGCATGCGTCATCCATTCCGAGGTTAGGAAAGACCCTGTATAGATCGACTATGGAAAACAGCAGGGTCTAGAACCAGATATCAACCTTGGAAACCACATTTCACTGAATTACAGCAAACACCTACTCTTCGCAACCTTATATCAGAATGGCACAGTTACAATAATAAGGCCACATAGCCGTGAGAACGGCCTCTTCACCTTACTTTCCTCCTCGGGAATGCATGTAACTAATCAAAGCACCCTCAAGGCGTTCAGCTCACTGAAAAGCTTAATTTCCATCTTTCCGGAACTTTTTAAACAAGTGCGGTATGATCAGGATAAAGCTGATCCCAGTATTACGTTTAAGACTTGCCAGCCTGTTAAGTCCTTCGTCGTCGAGTCATTCCCTTATAGGGGTAGGTGCATAACATGACCTAGTGCTCTATAGAAACGATGGGTAGATTCTAAGGTCCCGTCCAACCAGGCTCCGCGGCCCAGGTCAAGGCCTGGCATTCACGCTCGAATCGATGTAAGCCAGTTAGATACACACCACATACCTTAATGATCATTGCATATCTATCGTACCGCTGGTCCTGTATTTCGCACAGGAGTCTGGTCTAGTTGCTAGACCCACCGTGGACGTGTGAAGAACTAACTCGACCGACCGGCCATACCAGTATACATAATATCCTTGCTTAACCCCCGATGGTGTGGGCGCAACGCCCATAAAACGAAGCTGGAACTGCATAACGCCGGGCCCGCTTGTGCCGCAAAAGGCCTCAACGGAAGTGTTCGTGTCGTAGGAGAGAACGGTGTATCTGGACTTATCAGTTTCTTTTTGCTCTAGCGGAATAGCGAAGCAAGGAAGTAGGCTTGGTCTTGCAATGGTAGAACCCGGTGAACCTTTGGATCGGGGATATTGTCTCATGGCTCGGATGCGGAATCAGACGTCTTGGAGGCATGGTGTTGCTACATCGCGTATGGATCTATTAACGTGACTGTTAACGGACGATTGTGGAACCGAGGTACAATGACCGGGATAGGGTAGAATACAGGGGAAAGAGATATCACTAGGTCACGTTTAGCAAGATAGAATGTCCAGCATCCAATTAAGTGGGTATCAGGTAACCTGGGGACTCGTATTAAAGGCCGCGAAACCCTCTCTGTCGAGCAGAGTACGCACACAAACTAAGACATTCAGTGCTGCGACATACTCTAGTCTGTGTGGCTGATGGTTTCCTGGGTCGCTCTGGCGCTAATTATACGTACGAGGCGAGGCTCATACCGCTGTTTTGCTACCCGTGATTAGTAGGCGTCGGTTATAGCTAGAGAACCTCGGCGACACCGAATGTCCATCTCTTAAAAGCCGGGTACATGGTCGTGTTCAGCCGACCTATACGCTGACTGGTAAACACCACTGACTAGTCGAACTTCAGCATGTTCGGGAGAGTCCTCGGGACGTTACTAGCAGAACGAACAAAAGCCTTTCTCCTACTCGCGCCCGTACAAGTTTATTTGCGGCGACATATCAGGTCCGACAGAATACTGGCATCTTGCCTAACCGGAATCCTGTCTGTGGGGGGCGCTTTACGTGCGCCCTCCGTTACTTGCCACAGGGTAACCTGATTTTGCCGGCTCTTTTAATGGCGTAAACGGACTAACAACTAAAAGGAAACAGCACAAACGTCTACGGCGACACAGGATCACTTGCGCGTCTGAAAACTTACCGTGTCATCTCGTTTTAGTTTATGGTGAGACGCGCGCTTCACTGCAACTAACTTCGCCTGTTGGAGATCTCGTAAAACTTAAGAAAGCAAGAAAAAATTGCACTTCCCAGGACCCCTCAGAAAAGTTAGATTGGATTGATATAATCGCCATACGGACGTGGAAATAGCTGAGCAACGACTGGTTATTGATTGTTCTCGCCTTCCAGCTTTTGTATGACAGGTATCGGAGTCGGCGCACGGACTCAGTCCTGTTATGAATCGGCTGATTGCTCTCCAGCAATGGTCTATGTTGAACATACTTTAAGGACGATAGGTACGCTTAACGAGCTCAGCATATCGCAGGGGTATAGGTCGATGCGAAGAAAATGTAGAAGAGTTGAGTCTAGACCCCGCGCTCTGGGGAACAATTAAAAATAATGGAGCTTCAAAGATCCCCCTCTTGCCGGTCCTTGGCTGATTCATCGAGCGTCGCTTACAACGGTCTTCCGCTGCCTCCAACTGAGCCACTAGTACCAGTTTCACCATCCTGATTGCGAAGGTCCCCGCTTCATACCAGAAGCAGACCGGCGGGATCAAAAGGCTTAACATAGCATGAAGAGGATTACATTTAATTGGTTAGGCGCGACCCAAGACTGGGAGTCGGGTGCGCTAACCGAAGGATACCGACCATACCCCATTTCCTGACCTAACGGATTTTCGGGCCAGCGGGCCAATCGTGCAAGAAAACTAGAGCTATGTTAATACCCAAGAGCGTATTTAATAATATACCACTTGCCAGCAGTCCGGTGTACCAGGCGTGAAAGTGAAAGCATAGTAGTCCCGACACATTAAAAATGTATGTGTGATTACGATAGATATAACATACTGCAGTAATTGATCTCCCATTACGTTCCGAGCGACATACTTGTAAGAGATCGCTCTATATGCAAGGGACAAGTGGAGCGACATTAATATGTTTACTTTCTAAGAACCTTCTCGTCGGTGGAAACAACAAAAACATAGTTTATGTAGTCGGCTGCTTCTTGTGCGAGGTCGTGGGTCGAGAGAGGATGAACATCCAGCCCATGTGCCATAGAGCTTGCAGTTAACGGCTTGCACAGTGGCCCCACAGAGAGATCTTGCTGATAATAAATAGGTGACGTATAGCCGAGCACGTAACTCATACTGGTTTAGGTGTCTTTCTGCAGGCCAGCCGCAGTACCGGAGCACTAGAACGGCGATCACTTCGATATGATTTCGGTGCAAGTTAGCCCTAACTCAAGAGTCTTTGGAACAGCAGTATGGTCGTGGGGTCGCTTCAACTTCCACGTGGGATTTCCGGCGCGTGATATAGTCAAGATTGTGCTAATTTTTGCATTATAGACGCGTCATGTAATGCTGCGCCAATATGCGGACGACAGTGTCTTAGCGCGACGAAGAATTGGGCAGTCACATTTGTAACAAAAATTCCAAATGCCGATCATCTGGCGTGCCGATAATTTATACTGGTTGATCAGAGTCAAGTGTCCTTACGTCCGAAAGACCACATACGCATATCATGACGTCAGTGTTTAAATGGTTACCACACCTTTAGGTACTTTAGAAGCTGTGAACTCGTGAAACCAGGGCTTACATCACCTAAGGTGGAACCATCCAAGGGGAGATCCATATACGCACGATGGTTGGAGAATCCCGGTCGCTACCGAGGAGCATGAGTCTTCCACTCTCTGAGCGGCATGAGAAATTTTCGGCAGTAAGACGTTTCCGCGTTATGTTCAAACACGGCTATGTCTCACTACTGTCAAGGGGGAAATGCGTAGGTTGATACGGAAAACACAAGCCCCTTCCAATTACGCGCATCTCCGCTCAGGATGCAAATGATCCCTTAGGGGGCCCCACCAAGTTGGCTGGCTCCGGGAAGGATCCTATATCGATGTAACGGATTAACACTCGCATGCTGCCGCAACTGTGGGTGGGTATAGTGTGATACGGTTTAGAGGGCGAAGTAACACCACTACCTCCGCCATTAGCATGCCCAATAGATTGCAATCAATTACACCGTGGAGCCTGAACGAATGACTTGAATATTGGGAGTGCGAAGGCGGGTAACTGTCGCAACCCGTGACTCAAACTCGTCATACCGAACCCAAATTGTCGGTAGATTCGGTATCTGACCAATTCTCATAACATCAGCGATCGGGCCCCGCTCAGAGAAGCACTTGCGCGTCATTTTTATACCTGTGTGCTCAAATATATGACCCTAGTCAAGGCGTGGGCAGTGCGCATTTAGCTCGTTTGATTAGGGAAAATATAGCTGGTAAAATCCGAGCTGTCTTGGTCCAGAATACGGAGACCAGAAAGCTGTTATGGGGCAATGACCGTATACTTCCCTAATAGGATATCTTAGACGTCAGACCCGGCGAGTGGATGAGTCCAAGCTCGCTGGCGACTGACTTGGGATTCCAACATACTACTAGCCTGAGGAACTCGCGTTGCGCTACGCGGGTCTAGAAGTATCCAAGCGAACGTTTATAATATTCTGTTATTGTAGGTTCACAATCCACCAACCGTAACCTGACGCGCGCTGCGAATCGAGATACTCGATAAACCAGCCTAACTAGAATAGTGAGACTTTGTCTTAGGTTTGGTTGCCCAAAAACGGGTGCCCTTCACATTTTGGATGAGCGGCGCGTTCATAATTGGCACGTGTAATGAGTCCCCACCCGCACACAAACCCAAGCCATACTAAAGTTACCCCCTTAGAATAGCAGACCTCTGCTAGGTAGTGTCCCAAGAGTGGCGCCCTTAAGCTCCTTTCGAGGTATGGTACTCTTATCCGATTCAACCATTTACAACACATCGCAGCGCGGCTTAACCGTCTTGGGGCTATAGAATAAGAAAATGTTGCCCTACTGTGCATATTAGCGATATCACTCAGCTTGGTTATACAGAGGACACTCGGATGCTTACGAAGGGCGGGTTCGAGAGGTGGGCCACGCAAGCCTGTGGGTCTATCTACTTCGAGGTGATTAAGCGTCGCTGTCCCTCAGTACTAATCCACCGAGTTCACTTCGGTCTGAGCGTGCATTCTTAGGCTAATTTATCCCCGTAATCTTAGGAAACTTATTACACAAGTAGGACGAGACACACAGACACAACGCAGACTCACAGAATAAAAAACCAGCCGGTCAGAAAAATGATGCCCACGCAGACCAGGCGTAGGCACCGGCGCGCCTCTTCGTCTTGGTGGTCACCTCGTCGTGACAGTACGGACAGGTGATGCGCACGGGGTCTGGCGAGCGAAGCGGCTGCTGCTGCTGCTGCTGCACCATCACGGCACTTGCGTGAACGCCTGCGGCTGGGTCACGAACGTCTGCATCGGGTACGTCATCGTCGTCGGCGCTGCACCACGACAGGAACGGGCAGCACCGGTGCACGTGTCACTCGCTAACGGCGTAGTAGCAAGGGCGGCCCGGGGGCCTGGGGCGGGGGAGGGAGCAGGGTGGGTGGCGTTGCCCGAACGTGCAGCTCAGTGGCGTAGTGAGGACATCATCATCAGCCAAGTGGCGTAGTGACGACATTATCATCAGCCAAGTGGCGTGGTGACGACATCATCATCAGCTAAGTGGCGTAGTGAGACATCATCATCAGCCAAGTGGCGTAGTGACGACATCATCATCAGCTCAGTGGCGTAGTGACGACAACATCATCAGCCAAGTGGCGTGGTGACGACATATCATCAGCTCAGTGGCGTAGTGACGACATTATCATCAGCTCAGTGGCGTAGTGACGACATTATCATCAGCTCAGTGGCGTAGTGACGACATTATCATCAGCTCAGTGGCGTAGTGACGACAACATCATCAGCTCAGTGGCGTGGTGACGACATAATCATCAGCTCAGTGGCGTAGTGACGACATTATCATCAGCCAAGTGGCGTGGTGACGACATTATCATCAGCCAAGTGGCGTGGTGACGACATCATCATCAGCTAAGTGGCGTAGTGACGACATTATCATCAGCTCAGTGGCGTGATGACGACATTATCATCGCACGCTCGCACCTAGGCTATTGCACATCGCGGCTTCTCTCTGCCACGTCACCTCGTTACGCTCACGGTCTCGAACTTCTAACGCTGTATGGGGGCGCTCCGTCTTCGCAAAGTGCGGCTACCACAGCAATAGCAGTACCCGATTTGCAATATTAGGCTGCCGCTCCAGTTAAAATATGACGTCACAAAGCTCTGCCCCCCACCCCCAAGATAAAACATGCTTCAAATCGCTTTAAACTATTGTCATTGTAGTGTGTATTTAATGTGGCGCTGCACTCTGATGTTGTAGGAGAAAACATTTACTAAAAAGTCGATTTAATTAAGTAGAACGTGTTGCCTATATTCATTTAAAGTTGTGCATTTTGATGAGACGTCACATTTCTCACCCCCCCCCCTCCTCGTCACACATCGTCACAAATGTCTGACACCCCCCCCCCAGGTGCGTGACGTCATTTATGGACGGCCCCTTAGAGCTTGAATGAGTGGTAACCATTCATGGCTTACCAGGAGTTTGCGCGCCACGGTGACGAGGCGTTACCTACCTCGCCCGGTATGCAGGAGGGCATGCGTTCGATCCCGACGCCTGTGTAGTTTGAGTTTGCGTGTTCTCCCCATGGCCGCGTGGATTTGTATCCGGGTCCTCTGGTTTTTAGCTCCACATTAAGAATCAACGCGCGTTTCGAGTATTTGGCTGCTAGGAATTTCCCCCGTAATAAGCCACTTCCTTGAGCTATAATTTTTGCTAGCCAGGCCGCTTCTGAAAAATATCTATGTAGCTGAGTGAGCCTTACCTGGTAAAATAAAATAAAAAATAGTTTACATCTTGACTTAGAGCTTTCGTGACTGCAGGAATTCATATTCTTTGGGTCTTTCGGTAAAGCCACGTAGATAGAAAATAAAATATCACGTTTCGATCGCAACACAAGCAATCGTCATCAGGTGAAACAAATATAGCGGAAGAGCTGTTGAGGCAGGAAAAAAATTGGAAAAACTAAAATATTCTGCCTCAGCAGCTCTCCCCCTATATTTTTCACCCGATGACGATTGCTTGTGTTGCGATCGAAAAGTCGTAATATTTTTATTTTTATATTTACGTGCTTTACCGAAAGACCCAAATAATATTTTAAAAAAATAGTTTAGCTTCATAAGTTTGTTAAAATAACAAAAAATGTGTTTCCTTTATAGTTTTGTAGGCGTGGTTCTGTGAGATGGGCATTGCATGGTGCCACCACCCTCTCCGCATGGCCCGGGTGGGATTTCTCCAGGACCTCTGCAGCTCGCAACGACTCACCCACACCACCACCACCCCATCCTGCTGGAGGTGGTGGTGCCGCAGCGCCCGGCGGGTGCGCCATGGCTGGGTTGGGCCTCCCACGCGTGGCCCGGGTACGAGGGTGGCTGCTCCATGTGATGCACGTGCGTTGGGTAGGGGGCGCTGGAATTGGAGGGGTCTCCGTGGTTGGGCTGTGGGTTTGGTGACGCCATCGCTGTCTCTGACTGCACGCACCACGAGGGGGGGGGGGGAAGGTTAGGCTTCACGGTGATGAGATGTTATCCCCCTCGCCTGGTATGCAGGAGGTCGTGGATTCGGTCGGTCCGACCCTGACACCTGCTGTATATTTGGAGTTTGCGTGCCTCTCTCTTTCTGCCCCGTGATGGCGTGGATTTTTGTCCGGGTCCGACAATTTTACCTCCCCTCCCACATTCATAAATATGCGTTTTTTAATTTAATTTCTGCTGTAAATGTCCACGTTAAAAGCCACTTCGTTGACTTATTTGTGGCCGGGTCGCTTCTGATAAAAAGAGCTAATAACTGGGTGGGTCTTGACTTAAAGCTTTCGTGACTGCAGGGATTCATATTCGTTGGGTCTTTTGGTAAAGTCACGTAGATAGGTTCAAAGAAAATAACAAAATAAGGAAAGAAACTAGGACGTTTCGATCGTAACTCAAGCGGTCGTCATGATGAACCTATCTACGTGACTTTACCGAAAGAGCCAAAGAATATGGGTGTGTCTTAATTGGTTATAATTTAAAAAATAGTTTGGAAACGGCAGCGATCCAAAAACGACTGCTGATCGACTTTAACCGTGGTCGTTCTACCCGGTTAGCCGTCGTTTTAACTGCCGAGAGATCGAATTAAACTAGTTGAAGGGCGACCTATGAATTACAAATCCCGGTGAGCCGACTCTTACACCATTACGCCACTCGTGCATGTTCTACCCGTGGTCGCGTGCGGACGCCCACGAGGTTCTCTCGATGAGCTCATTCATTGCAACGGAGCACGTAGACTTTATAAGAAACAAGGTCAGACAAAACTCACTCGAGTGGGAAACTGAGCTCTGTCCGTGACACCTGCTACATCGTGCAGTGCCTTTTTGTTGTTGTTGTTGTTGTATAGGTGAGTACAGACCAGGTTTAAACCCGACCACGTTGAATGCGGCACCTGCAAACTGTCGCACAGAAGACGGCGACGTGGTCGGACGAACGTTTAACTTCTTTCGCACCGTACGTAGTACAGCCGTGCGAATTGGATGTGCGCGGGGAGAAGTACACACAAACTAAACGTAAAAATGGCAAGTTCTAAAAAGTGAGTTTTCCATTAAAAAAAGCCGTTCCTCTCTCCATCGTCTCTCGTAATGAGCGTGCCCACCGTGACGTGTGCCATCGTCGCCGGCGCCTGTGAAAAGGCTCCGTGGTCTTCACGGTCGAGTTTTACGCTTTCCTCCCCCTCCTCCCTCCTTCTCGGCGGGGCGGAGAGACTGGAATCGACAGGGCCCCTTCGACTGAAGCGCCCAAGTTTAACGAGGCTTTTCGTCGACGAATCGGCGATAAAAATGTCCACGCCTGGTGCTTAGCCCACGAAAATTCACGCCCTCATGACCGTAATCCCGCAAGATGTATGGTGCCACGGGCAACATATCACCATCATCGCCGCCCATGATATATTCACTGCGATGCCACAATCCATGAGGCTCCAGCACACGAGCTGATTCGCAGCACTCCATCTGCACGGTGGATGGACGTCCTCTCGGGCATGTATTCTCTACTTTGGCTGTCGCCAATGTCGTTATAGACTCCACCTCCTAGCGACCATTACTTTCTGTTAACGTGTCTGTCCTGAGCACCTCCGTGCTCTTGTTCAACTGTTGTTCCATCATCTTCGTCAATGTCCACGTTTCTGGTCCGTATGTCGAAGCTAATAAAAAAAAAACTACTTCGTTCGGCACATTAATAGTTTTTTACTAATTATAGTTTTTTTTTCAGGAGCGCTCCCGACTCCGATCTGCTCTCGTCCGCCTTGTTTATTCATCATAACACACACGTATTCGAACATCCGTGTGAATGATGATTCGATGAACAAAAAAAACAGTGACCGTAACGTTCCATCAACTGCTGAAGATGCGGTGGAGATCAAATTCCGTCGACGAGTTTCCCGCAGTAGCGCGCGGCCAAAGCTCAAGGGAAGAGATGCTAAAACGCTCAGGACAAACCCGGGGGCGAAGGAGCACAAACGTGGACGCGCGGTGGCCTACCTTGCTCACCGAGGTGCTGACGGACGTTTATGGGATGGGATGGATCACCAAAGAGGCCGGACCGCAACGCAAATTCCCCAGGACGCGGGTCGGGCGAGTGTTTGACGCGAGTTCACCTCTCTCCGCTTTGAGACGGCGCGTGGTAGTTGTGTTTTTTTTATTTAGTCCACGGCGCGATTTACGTTGAATTTCTTTGGCGCCGTACGTAGTCCGACCGTGCAATGGGATCGCGAGCACCGGGCAACGGCGGTGTACGGCGTCGTCTGGTTGCTATATACGACTGGGAAAGACCCTCCCTAAGGTGCGCTGTGTAAATTTGCTCATGGGTCTCTCACGCACAACACATTGAAGAGCTTTTCGGGCCCTGTTCGTTGGAGGGCAGGATACGGCCGCTTTGGTAAATATAGGCACGTCACTCAAACGTGACTACACAGGCGGTTGATTTTGTTTTTGTGTTACTTGCGGGAGGTGCATGGGTATCCTAGTAGCCGCGTGCACGATAAAACAAACTCTTTATGACCCACCCCCTACTGGATATCCTGTGAAAAAGAGCTTCATAGCTCATCGGATTTCTCCAGGATAAATAAAGATTCTGATTCGAAGCTTGCGTGACTGTATGAATTACTCTTTGGCTCTTTCGGTAAAGTCACGTAGAAAATAAAATAAAATAATAATAGAATACGACGTTTGGTTTGCAACACAAGCAACCATCATCAGGTAAGAATGAATGATAAAACATAGACACAGGAACAGCATAGGCAGACACACATGCATAGAGAGACACACACAAAGACACACCAAGCGAGACACACATCAAGACAAACAGGACTGTTTGTCTTAGTGTGAATCAAAGAGTAAAGATTTGTATTCTTTGCAATGTCCGTAAGTCACGAAATA
>NW_024705094.1:0-75844 GCF_018977255.1 Callorhinchus milii
CTCTGTTCACCACAGTACTCAGTGCTCACAGACATAGCCCAGATCTAGAGACACTGAAAAGGATATCCACACAGGAGCCCTGCCCTCACCATGTGGCCAGGCCTCAGGCCATACTGACTGTAGCCCAGAGTGAGAGGCCCGGGGACAGATAATCTCAACTTGATACCCACCCACACACTCTCCCTTGTCAACCCACAGCACTGGCAACACGGAGATCTGGTGTCCATCATTCGGAGGAGTAGAATCCCTCCACCACTTCGCTGATTGATCATGTTACATGCACACTCACTCTCTCGGCCTGTGATGCTGACAGACTGTGGTTGCGGCTCCTCACGGCCTAAACAGCCACCCATGGCATCAGCTGGTCCCACTGCCAAGTCCTCATACCCAGGCCACTTACACTGTTATACTGGGCTCTGGATTTCCGCCGTGGGGAAGGCGGGTATACTGCGCCCTGAGGACTTTCAGGGCAGAGGCAGCTATGAGGGTGGCTTTCAGTTGGGCTGTGAGGGAGAGCTCAGTCTGGGTACTCGGGGAGGACCTGCTGCCATGAGATCAGGACACAGGAAGCCTGTGGTCTAGTGACGTAGGCTGGAGAAGACTTGCCTGTGAGTGCGGGGAGTGAGTGCTGTGGTGCCTGAGCTGGTGGAACGAGAATAGGAGAGAAGCCGAGAGGGGGCAGGAGCCAACCCAGGCACACTGGGGTGTGTGCATGGGAGGAAGTGGTGTTTACCAACTTTACCATCCTGCTCGCTCCATCCACTCGGTGTGCACTGGGCTGCTACACGTCCCCGCCCTGCCCGCTCCACCATCAACTCTTCTGCATTCACGCAGTCAGACATCACCATCACCATCACCACCCTGTGGAACTCAATCCTGGAGAACCGCTATCTCTCCTCCACTTTTGCCTCCTTCAATGCCCACCTCAGCACCTTCCCCTTTGATATTGCCTTCGGTTATCCTCCTACCCCAATCCCTTGCACACCACCCATCTCTGATCCCAACCCCCAGATCAGGTACAAACCCTCATTGCCTTGGTACGTCTTCCTGACAGGAAAGTCCCTAAACTTGCGATTTGATTTTGTTGCCGCAGTGACTGGGGAACTCGAGCCTTCCAACCCCGTCCCTGTAAAGCTCTGAGACATCACCCTGCAAGAAATTAATATAAATGTTAGACGTTTACTTAGATCTACCACAACTTACGAAGGATGCCTGTGTGTGTGTCTGACTGTGTGTGCATGTGCGGGTGTGCCTGACCCCTGGTCCAGCGCCTTGGGACTTGCTCCCCACGTGAAAGGCTCCTGTATATACATGTCAATGTGTTTGTGTCTCCGTGTCCAGGCTGCAGGACCATAATCTGGGAGATTGTGGAGTGAAGCAACTGTGTGAGGATCTGAGGAAACTGCAGTGTAAAATACCGAGTCTATGGTAAGTAACACACTGTGGACTTGGTGTCAGTAATTGGCTCTGAACACAGATTATTATATCCTGAGCAGCTGTGGACAATATTAATTCTAAAAGTTCCGGAAAGCTACGAGGACTGAATCAGCGGTAGGGTTTTGAGGACAAGTCAATTGGTGCAGATACTCTTCCCACTCACTTACTGCTGACTCTGTGAGACACAGTATTTACAGTTTGGTGGGTGTCCTATCCAGAACATAGAGTGATATTTCCCTCTCACGGGGGACCTTACACAGCTTTAGCTGATTAATCTGCAGCAGCACCTATAATAATAGTAATATTAATTGAATTTGCTATAGTGCTTTACACGTCTTCTAGTCGTCTCAAAGCGCTTCACAGAAAATACTGTAAAGCCAATTGACTGCATTTTTGTGGGCGAAACGCGGCAGCCAATTGTGCACAGCAATGACCTACAAACTGTCGTGGATTGTAGTGACCAAATTGTTATTGTTTTTTTTCAGGGATTTTTTTCAGTCATGTGGAGTAAGGAAATTGCCCAAGGTTTCTCCCTGCTGGGATTTGAACTCAGGTCTCCCGCTTGTGAGGCCAGGTATTCATTGCGCACCCCCAGGGCATATTATTAACTATTTGACTGACGTCAACACAAAATGACAGGGAATGTTTTGCCCATTCACATTGACAACGGCTATCACAACACAAGCAGCTTTCTCAACGCTCTATTTTGTTTATAGTTGTTGGCAACAAATCGCTATATATCGATCAAAATTAAGAGTCACAGTGAACCAGACTGAAGGTTCCTACACTCCAAACCCCCACCCACTCCCAACACACACTGTGTGGTCACTGAACCTCCAATTGCACCAAACTACACCCAATCCTGCAATCCTGAATGTGAATGTCTGTTCCACGTACAGCGATATATTAATGTGAAGGTGAAAAAATGTCAGCCCCGGCCCTTTCCTCCTGTCCCACACAATCCATCCCATCCACAGTCTCTCATGGTAGTCAGCGTTGTATTCACTTTGATCCCTTTCATGGCTCCGTGTCTCTCATCTCCAGGCTGTGTAATAAATAATAATACGCACTGTGTTTACTCTGATCCCTGTTATGTTTCTTTGTCTGTGATTGTCAGGCTGAGCGACATCGATCTGACAACTGATAGCACCGATGACTTGTCCTCCGATCTCAGAATAAACCACACACTGACGGAGCTGATCCTGAATGATAATAATCTGGGAGATAGTGGAGTGAAGCGACTGTGTGAGGCTCTGAGGAACCCGGAGTGTAAAATACAGAGTCTGTGGTAAGTAACGCACTGTGTCTCCAGAGTCAGAATGACTACAATATCTCAATGTGTTTATTGTGACTGTCTGATCAGTGCGGCTGAATATTGTGACAGGAATCGGTGTGACAGTGTGAGGCCACAAACCATCGTTTACATCAAACTCTCAATTTGTGTTAATAAGAAACCATGTGCTGGAAACCCCATCTCTAGTGACATGTGGACAGTCACAGCTCCGACCCCTAAACTGGCTCCAAGCCCCAAACCCGCTCCCATTGTATCTAATCCCGAAGCTCCGGCCCTGGTCCCGTCAATCCCTCCACACACTGTGGGTTTGTAGTTCTCTACTATTGTCAGCCGAGTGTCTGACACACACACAAACCTGTCCTCAGGCTTCAAACTCTCCAAACCAACCTCCTGACAGTTCCACATCTGACTGGAGACTTGTGTGTGTGGAGTTACGGCCATTCTCTCCAGGACAGGGAAAGCTTTCGATCCGCTGGGAGACTTTTAAGATAAATTGTGGGTGAATCTAAAAGCAGTCTCACTGGGACCTCGGAGCAGCATAGAACTGAGTGTGTTTGTTTGTGTTGATGCGCATGTTTGTGTCTGTGTCTGTGCGTGTTTTTGTGTGTGTGTGTATGTCAGTGTGTGTTATCCTGGTGTGTCTGTGTATGTTTATGTGCGCGTGTTTCCTGGTGTGTGTGTGTGTTGGCGTTTGTATGCGTGTCACTGTGTGTGATAGAGGGAGAGAGAGAGAGAGACTGAGAAAGAGATTGAGAGATAGAGATAGATTGAGGGACAGAGGCTGAAAGTCGTAGAGAGAGAGATAGAATGTGAAAGAGATTGAGAAAGAGGGAGACAGAGGAAATATATTTTAAAGTGTAGCGCGTGTGTGTTTTGTGGGGGAAAGGGACACAGAGTAACTGAGAGACAGAGAGTGGGAGAAACTGCGGGAGAGACAAAGAAAGAGACAGAGAGAGAGAAAGTGCTTCAGAGACACATAGTGAAAGAGAGACTGAGGGACAGCCTAAGAGACCCGGAGAGAGCGAGACTGACAGTGTGTGTGTGTGAGACAGAGAGAGAGAAAAGGAGACTGAGTAAGAGATGGAATGATTGTGAGAGAGAGAGACCTTGAGAGAGAATAAGTTATAAAGTGTAGTGACTTTGTTTTGTGGGAGAGGCAGATAAAGAACCTTAGAGAGAGAGACTCCGAGATATAGTGAACCACATAGAAGTAAATTGAGGGAAAGAGATAGAGAAAGAGGGTGAAAGAAAATATATTATCAAACGTAATGACGGTTTTGTGGGAGAGACAGAGAGAGAATCAGAGAGAGAGAGAGAGACTAGCGATGTGTGTGTGTGCACGTGTGTGTGTGTGTTGTCTGACACTGGTCCCAGCGCCTTGGGACTTGCTCCCCACGTGAAAGGCTCCTGTATATGTGTATTGTGTTGTTACACTATATTCCCTGTGTTTGTGTCTCTGTGTCCAGGCTGTGGGGCAATAATCTGGGAGATTGTGGAGTGAAGCGACTGTGTGAGGCTCTGAGGAACCCGCAGTGTAAAATACAGAGTCTGTGGTAAGTAACGCACTGTGTCTCCAGAGTCTGAATGACTCCAATATCTCAATGTGTTTATTGTGACTGTCTGATCAGTGCGGCTGAATATTGTGACAGGAATCGGTGTGACAGTGTGAGGCCACAAACCATCGTTTACATCAAACTCTCAATATGTGTTAATAAGGAACCATGTGATGGAAACCCCATCTCTAGTGACATGTGGACAGTCACAGCTCCGACCCCTAAACTGGCTCCAAGCCCCAAACCCGCTCCCATTGTATCTAATCCCGAAGCTCCGGCACTGGTCCCGTCAATCCCTCCACACACTGTGGGTTTGTAGTTCTCTACTATTGTCAGCCGTGTGTCTGACACACACACAAACCTGTCCTCAGGCTTCAAACTCTCCAAACCAACCTCCTGACGGTTCCACATCTGACTGGAGACTTGTGTGTGTGGAGTGGAGGCCATTCTCTGGAGGACAGGGAAAGCTTTCGATCCACTGGGAGACTTTTAAGATAAATTGTGGGTGAATCTAAAAACAGTCTCACTGGGACCTCGGAGCAGTATAGAACTGAGTGTGTTTGTTTGTGTTGATGCGCATGTTTGTGTCTGTGTCTGTGCGTGTTTGTGTGTGTGTATGTCAGTGTGTGTTATCCTGGTGTGTCTGTGTATGTTTATGTGTGCGCGTGTTTCCGGGTGTGTGTGTGTTGGCGTTTGTATGCGTGTCACTGTGTGTGATAGAGGGAGAGAGAGAGAGAGAGACTGAGAAAGAGATTGAGAAATAGAGACAGATTGAGGGACAGAGGCTGAAAGTCATAGAGAGAGAGATAGAATGTGAAAGAGATTGAGAGAAAGTGAGACAGAGGAAACATATTTTAAAGTGGTAGCGCGTGTGTGTTTTGTGGGGAAAAGAGATACAGAGTAACTGTGAGAGAGAGAGAGATTGGGAGAAACTGCGGGAGAGACAAAGAAAGAGACAGAGAGAGAGAGAGAAAGTGACTCAGAGACACACAGTGAAAGAGAGACTGAGGGACAGCCTAAGAGACCCGGAGAGAGCGAGACTGACAGTGTGTGTGTGAGACAGAGAGAGAGAGAGAAGGAGACTGAGCAAGAGAGGGAATGATTGTGAGAGAGAGAAACCTTGAGAGAGAATAAGTTATAAAGTGTAGTGACTGTGTTTTGTGGGAGTGGCAGATAACGAACCTGAGAGAGAGAGACTGTGAGACACAGTGAACGACATAGAAGTAAACTGAGGGAAAGAGAGAGAAAGAGGGTGAACGAAAATATATTATCAAACGTGGTGACGGTTTTGTGGGAGAGACAGTGATAGAATCAGAGAGAGAGAGAGAGAGAGACTGCAATGTGTGTGCGCGCACATGTGTGTGTGTGTGTGTGTGTGTGTGCACATGTGTGTGTGTGTCTGACACTGGTCCCAGCGCCTTGGGACTTCCTCCCCACGTGAAAGGCTCCTGTATATACATGTCAATGTGTATTGTGTTGTTACACCATATTCCCTGTGTTTGTGTCTCTGTGTCCAGGCTGGGGGGCAATAATCTGGGAGATTGTGGAGTGAAGCGACTGTGTGAGACTCTGAGGAACCCGGAGTGTAAAATACAGAGTCTGTGGTAAGTAACGCACTGTGTCTCCAGAGTCTGAATGACTCCAATATCTCTATGTGTTTATTGTGACTGTCTGATCAGTGCGGCTGAATATTGTCACAGGAATCGGTGTGACAGTGTGAGACCACAAGCCACCGTTTACATCAAACTCTCAACATGTGTTAATAAGAAGCCATGTGCCGGAAACCCCATCTCTAGTGACATGAGGACAGCTCCGACCCCTAAACTGGCTCCAAGCCCCAAACCCGCTCCCATTGTATCTAATCCCGAAGCTCCTGCCCTGGTCCCGTCAATCCCTCCACACACTGTGGGTTTGTAGTTCTCTACTATTGTCAGCCGTGTGTCTGACACACACACAAACCTGTCCTCAGGCTTCAAACTCTCCAAACCAACTCCCTGACAGCTCCGCATCTGACTGGAGATTTGTTTGTGTGGAATGGAGGCCATTCTCTCCAGGAAAGGGGAAGCTTTTGATCCACTGGGGGACTTTCAAGACAAATTGTGGGTGAATCTAGAAGCAGTCTCACTGGGAGCTCGGAGCACACTGAATAGTGTGTGTTTGTGCATTTGTGTTTAATCATGAGTGTGTTTCTGTATGTGTGTATGTGTGTCTGCGTGTGACTTGTTTTAGTGTGGGCCTACGTTGTCTGTGTGTTGTGTGTGGTGTGTGTTGTGTTCATTGTGTGTTGGTGTTTGTTTTGTGTGTCTGTGTGTATTTCTCTGTGCTTTTTCTGTGTGTATTTTTGTGAGTTTGTATGTGTGTTTCTGTGTGTGATGTGTTTGTATATGATGGTATATGTTTGTATATGATGGCGTGTTGTGTGCCCAAGTGTCCTGTGTGCATGAATGTTCGTGCGTGTGTGTCTGTGTGTGTCTATGTTTGAGTGTATGTATGCATGTGTGTGTGCGATAATGTATGTGTATGTATTTTTATGTGTGTGTGAGCTTCCTTGTTCCTATGTGTGTGTATGTTTGAGTTTGTATGTACATGGGTCTGTTTCGGTTATGTGTTTATGCGTGTGTATGTGTGTGTTTGTATGCGCGCATTTCTTCAACCTGTCCGGCTCAGACATGCATGATGTTGGGACTTCCTCCCTAATCCTGAGACCTTTAACACACTCGGGTCAATGATTCCATCCATATTCCCTACTGGCTTTAGCTCTCGGATGGAAAACAAATTGTGGAAAAATCATATTCTGAGGTAGTTTTTTGTTGGTTTTTTACAGTCAAATTATTTATGCAAAACCCTTCCCCAGAATAAAGTCTACACAGCTTTAGCCCTGAGTTAGCCTGTGTCTGCTCACACACTGCAGTCTGAGCCCTGTAGCTCAGTGGTTAGAGCCCTCGCCTCGCTAGCGAGAGGGCCTGGGGGTGATTCCTGGCAGAGCAAAACCTTACGGATGTTTCCTTACTCCACTTGTGTCTGTTTGTCTCGCAGTCAGTCACAATCCGGTTGTTAGACAATTTGCAGATCGCTTTTCCAGGGTTAGTAATCCCTTCAAATAAATATTTCGTGAGAGACTGTGAGTGAGACAGAGAGATTGAAGGGGACTGAGAGAGAGAGAGACGGAAAGAGAGATAGAGAGACAGAAAGAGAGACGGAGAGAGAAGGGGGACTGAGTGAGAGAAAGACAGAGTGATAGCTTGAGAAATAGGCACAGAGAGAGAGTGAGAGAGAGAGAGAGAGAGACTAGGGGAAAAGAAATGTAACGTTTAGTGACTTTTATTGTGAGAGGGACTAAGAAACAGAGACAGAAAGAGAGAACGAGAGAGAAAGATAGTGAAGAGAGACTGAGTGAGAGAAACATAGAGCGAGAGACCGAGACACAGACTGATAGAGAGCGAGACTGAGAGAGCGAGACTGAGTTGGAGAGAGAAAGAGGGAGAGAAAGAGAACCAGAGAAAGACTGAGAGAAAGAAACTAAGAGGGAGACTGATAGAGAAACAGACTGAGAGAAAGACAGACAGAGTGAAAGAGGATCAGGTAGATGAAATATAACATGTAGTGACTGTATATTTTCTGGGAGAGACTAAGAGATAGCGACTGAGAGCGAAAGAGAGACAGATAAAGACACAGAGAGACGCAGACAAAAATATATTATAACCAACAGTGACTGTGTCTTCTGGGAGAGCCAGAGCGAGTGACTGTGAGACAGACTTTGAGAGAGAGAGGGAGAGAGAGAGAGAGAAAGACTGAAAGAGAAACTGACAGAGAGAGAGAGTGACAGTCGGACAAAAAGACAGAGACAGAGCGAGAGACTGAATGAGAGAAAGAACACAGTGAGAGAAACAGAGAGAGAATGAGAGAGAGGAAAATGTAGAGAGAGAGTGTGAGAGAGATATTACAAAGTGTAGTGACACTATGTTTTGTGGGTGAAGAGAGTGTTAGTGCGAAAGTGAGGCAGAGAGAGAGAAACAGAGAGAGAGGCAGTGAGAGAGACTGACAAAGAGAGAGAAAGAAGAGAAAGAGAGAAAGAGAGGCAGAAAGAAAGGAGCAGAGAGAGAGTCAGAGAGGCACTGAGGGAGACTGAGAGACTGGGAGAGAGACAGAGAGACGGAAAGACAGAGAGAGAGAGATTGACTCAGAGAGCGAGTGACTGAGAGACAGACTGAGAGAGCGAGTGAGAGACTGGGAGAGTGAGAGACTTGGAAAGGGAGACTGAGAGAGACAAACTGAGCGAGAGAATGAGAGAGAACGAGAGAGCGAGAGATTGAGAGAATGGAAGAGTGAGAGAGTGGGTAAGGGAGAGTGACTCAGCGACACAGAGTGAGAGAAACTGAGAGAGAGAGAGAGAGAGAGAGATAGTGATACTGAGAGACACCGACAGAGAAAGATGGTCTGAGAGACGTAGTTTGAGAGAGACAAACTGAGTGAGAGAATGAGAGTGACCGCAAGAGTTGGAGAGAAACAAAGAGAGAGACTGAGAGAGAAAGTGACTCAGAGACACAGTGTGACTGTGAGAGAGAGAGACAGAAAGATATACAGAGATACTGATAGTGAAAGATAGTCTGAGTGACTGAGAGAAAGAGAGACTGAGACACAGATAGAGTGAGCGAGAGTCTGAGAGACACAGAGCGAGAGAGGTTGAGAGACAGAGGCTGAGAGACTCAGAAAGAAAGAGAGAGAGAGAGAGACTGGGGAAAGGCAGAGGGAGAGACTGCGAGAGAGACTGTGAAAGAAAGAGACGAAGAGAGGGAGAGAGAGAAAGACTTAAGGGCGAGAATGAGAGAGAGAGACTGAGGGAGAGGCAGAGAGAGAGACTGTGAAAGAGACTGAAAGAGAGAGAGAAAGGGAGAGAGGGAGCGAGAGACATAGTCTTAAAGAGCGACTGAGAGCTATTGAGAGAGACTGAAATACTGAGTGAGACGGAAATGGAGAGAGAATATATGTGTAGTGACTATGTTTTGCAGGCGAGACAGTGAGAGACAGAGATAGTGACAGAAAGAGGTTGACTGACTGAGAGAGAGAGAGATTGAGAGAGGGGGACAGAAAGAGACACTGATAGACACACAGAGAGAAAGAAAGAGACTGAGAAAGATTGATAGAGAGGGAGAGAGAGAGAGAGACTGAGAGAGTATATATTTTAAAGTGTAGCGAATGTTGTTTTTTGGGGGAATCGTACAGAGTCAAAGAGGGAGAGAGAGAGAGTGATTGGGAGAAACTGCGGGAGAGATAGAGGTAGAGACTGAGGGAGAAAGTGACTCAGAGACAGAGTGAAAGAGAGACTGAGGAACAGCTTCAGAGAGCCTGAGAGATAGAGGCTGAGACAGTGAGAGAGACTGTGATAGAGGGAGACTGGGAGAAAGAGAGACTGTGAGAGACAACATGTTATAATGTATAGTGACTGTGTTTTGTGGAGAGGCAGAGAACGAAAATTACAGAGAGAGAGAGGAGAGAGAGAGAGTCTGTGAGACAAAGTGAACGACGTAGAAGGAGACTGAGAGAGAGATGGAGAGAAAGTAAGAGAGACAGAGCAACAGACTGTGATGTGCCTGTGCGTGTGTGTGTGTCTGTCTGTCTGTCTGTCTGTGTGTGTGTGGTCTCTGTCTGTGTCTGTGTGTTTGTGTGTCTGTCTGTTTATGTATGTCTGTGTGTGTGTGTCTGCTGTTAGAAACATTTGCAACTCTCTCCAACAATGTTAGAATGATGCGATTCCAGTTTACCAATTGGTTGAGTTCAGTCACTATATTCAGGTCAAAACAGCAGGAAATACACAAATAAATGAAACAATAAAATAATACACAAGACACAAAACTGTACCGACAGGATTCCTGTCACAGCACTGGTCGTGTCTCGCACTGCTCCACTACCGTTCCCGAGAGATATCTAACACAACATTGTTTAAAGACACCTTAATAATTCCAGTCAAAGCTGTCTTTTTAACTAAAACAGCTCCTTATATAGTTATATCCATAATATGTTTTAATTCTCCCTTTAACCACGTTTTATTCCCTCCTGATCAGTCCCTTCGTCCAGTGTGTAAGTGTGAACAGACTTTCTTTGACCTTGTACTTCCTGACCTTATTTTGCCAATGTGTAGGGTTCTGCCTTCAGTTTCTGAGCTTTTCAGCCTTTGCACTTCTATTTTATTCTTCAACCACACTTTAACATTATCCCATGAAACACTGTGTGTATGTCTCTGTGTGTTTGTGTGTGTCAGTGTATGTGATTGTGTCTGTGAGTGTGTCTTGTGTGTGTCTGTTTGCGTATCTGTGTGTGTGCGTGTTTCTGTGTATGTGTGTCTATGAGTGTTTTTGTTAGTGTGTTTGTTTGTGTGTGTTTTTGAGTGAGCTTCTGTGTTTTTCTTGTGTAGGTGCCATTGCGTGTGTGTTTGTTTCTGTGTTTCTGTGTGTGTATTTGTGCGCGTCTGTTTGTTTGTGTGTATGTTTGTGTATATGTTTGTATTTGTGTTGGTGTGTGCATTTGTGAGTGTTTGTGTGTGTGTCAGCGCCTTGGGACATCCTCCCGACGTGAAAGGCGCTATACAAATATTGTTGTTCTTGTTGTGTGTATTTGTGTATGTTCCTGTGAATGTGTGCGATTGTGTGTGTGTTTGTGTGTGTGTTCCCAACTCTTCCCTTCACAGCTGCAGATCATCCAAACTCTGCAGCTCGTGTGCAGATCGACCCCATCACTACCACCCTCACCCGTCCACATCACTCTCACCCTCGACCGAACCCATCACTCCCACTCTCGCCCGACCCCTTCACTCCCACCCTCGCCCAACTACACCACTCGCACAGTGGCCCGACCCCATCAATCCCACCCTCGCCCGAACACATCACTCCCCCACTCGCCCGAGTCTCTCCATCGTCCCGAAGATTGAGTTCAAGATCCTCGTCCTCACCTTTATGGCCATCCATGGTCTCGCCCCCTCCTTCCTCTCTGACCTGCTGACTCCCTACCAACCTCCCCACACCCTCCGTCCAGTGGGCTCCGGGCTGCTCCATATCTCCCGCCGGACCCACCCTCCCATCGGTGTCCGAGCTTTCAGCCTCTCTGCCCCACACTCTGGAAATCCATCCCATGGATCCTTCCCCTCGCTTCCTCCCTGGCCTCCTTCAAGGCCGGTCTCAAGACCCTTCTCTTCTACCGTACCTTTGGTCTCCCTCCCACCTCTCGGCCTTCCCCCAGCACTTCCCCACCGATCCCACTACTCACCCCTTCCCAACATGGTCGGGCCCCGACCCCCAACTGTTCAGCGCTTTTGGAAGCCCTCCGGACGTGAAAGGCATTCTGTAATTATCATTTTGTTGATGTTGTTGTGTATTTATGTTTGTGTGCGTTTGCGTGTAAGTGTGTATGTGTGTTTGTGTGTGTGTTTGAGAGTTTGTATGTGTATTTATGTGTGTGTCTCTACGTTTGTTTGCGTGAGTGTTTGTGTGTGATTGTATGTTTTTCTTTGTGTGTGCATTTGTGTGTTTGATTGTGTGTTTGATTGTGTGTATGTGTGTACGTGTATTGGTATGTGTGTGTCTTTTTGTTTTTTTTATGTTTGTGTGTGCTTGCAGGTGGGTGCTTGCGGTTGTGCGATTTTGTGTGTATGAGTTTGTGAGTGTTTTTATGAGTGTTTCTGTGTGTGTTTCTGTGTGTGTTTGCGTGTGTGTGTTTTTGTGTATATGTATATTTGCTTGTGTTTGTGTGTTTGTTTGTGTGTGTCTGTGTATGTGTATTTATGTGTGTGTTTGTATTCGATTTTGTGCTTCTGTTTGTGTTTGTGTGCTTTTGAATGTGTATTTACGTGTGTTTCCATGTCTGTGTGTGATTGTGTGTGTTATGTTTGTTTGAGTGTGCATGTGTGTGCGTGTTTGTGAGCTTGTTTTCGTGTGTATTTGTGTGTTTCTGACTGTATATTTGTACGAGTGTTTGTGTGTATGTTTATGCATGTTTGTGCATGTGTGTGAATTTGTGCTTGTGTGCTTTTTCTGTGTATGTGCGTTTATGTGTGTATGTTTGTGTGAGTGTTTGTGTGTTTGTTTCTGTGTGTTTCTGTGTGTGTGCGATTGTGTGCGTTTGTGTATTGGTGTGTTTGTTTGTATGTGTTTGTGTGGGTAAGTTTCTGTGTCTGTGATTGTGTGTTTCTGTGTGTGCGTTTGTGTGAGTCATTTGTCTGGGTTTGTGTTTGTGCGCGTAATTTTTTGTGTGTATGTGTGTGTGTGTGTGTTTGTGTGCATGTGTGTGTGTGTGTGTCTTTGTGTGAGCGTTTATGTGTGTATATGTGTCTCTGTGTGTGTGTCTTTGTATGTGTCTGTCTGTTTCTCTCTCGATGTCGGTGCATTTTTTCTGTGGGTCATGTGTTTGTGTGTGTGTGTGTATTTATATGAGTGTGTTTGTGTGTGATTTTGTTCATTTTTGTTTGTGTGCTTGTGTGAGGTTTTGCGCGTGTGTGGTTGTGTGAGTGTTTTTGTGTGTGTGTCTGTGTGTGGGTATTTGTCTGTGGGTCATGTGTTTGTTTGTGTGTGTTTTTATGTGTGTGTGTTTCTGTATTTCTCTGTGTGTGTGTCTATCTGTGCATGTCTATGTGTGTTTGTGTGCATGTCTGTGTGTGTATATTTGGCTGTGAGACATGTGTTTGTGTGCGTGTATGTGTATTTATGTGTGTGTTTGTGTGTGATTTTCTTTATGTTTGCATGTGTGCGTGTGATTCTTTGTGCGCGCATGTGTATGCGTATGTGCGACTTTGTGTGCATGAGTTTGTGAGTGTTTGTGGGTTTCTGTGTTTGAGTGTGTGCAAATTTGCATGTTTGTTTGTTTGTGTATCTGTGTATGTGTATTTATGTGTGCGTGTTTGTATGTGGTTTTGTGTGTCTGTGTATTTATTCTGTCTTTATGTGTGTTTGTATATTTGTGTTTGTGTGTTGTGTTTGTGTGTACATGTGCGTGCGTGTTTGTGAGTTTGTTTTTGTGTATGCTTGTTGGTTTGTGTGTTTTTGTGTGTGTGTACTTGTGTGTGTGTGTGTTTGTGTATGGATGTTTGCTTGTGTTTATTTCTGTGTCTATGTGTGTTTAAGTATGTGCGCTTGCATGGGTTTTTG
Source organism: Callorhinchus milii (assembly GCF_018977255.1). NCBI lineage: Eukaryota > Metazoa > Chordata > Chondrichthyes > Chimaeriformes > Callorhinchidae > Callorhinchus > Callorhinchus milii. The sequence continues at coordinate 13,419 of NW_024705094.1, forward strand.
CGTTTGCGTGCGAGTCTGTGTGAGTATTTGTTTGTGTATGTTTCTCTGAGTGTGGGGGATTGTGTGGGTTTGTGTGTCTATATGCTTCTTTGTGTGTTTCTGTGTGTGTTTTCGTGGGTGCGTTTATGTGTGAGTGTGTGTGCTTCCCTTTATTTATGTGTGTTTGTGTGTTTCCATATGTATGTGTGTATTTCAGTGTGTCTGTGTGCGTGTCTATGTGTGCGCGTCTGTGTGTATTTGGGTGTCTGTATCTGTTTGTGTGTATCTGTATGTGGGTCATGTGTTTATATATGTGCGTGAGTAAGAGTTTATCGGTGGCTGCGTGTCTGTGTTGGTGTGTATCCTGGTGTGTGTGCGTGTATGTGTTTGTCTGTGTTTGTGTGTATGTGTTTCTGTTTGTGTGTTTCTGTGTGTGTGTGTGTTTGTGTGTATGAACTCCTACAACCTGTCCGGCAACAAACAAACTGTGAGTGACAGTGGGTGACACACACTATGTTTACACTGATCCCTGTTATGTCTCTGTGTCTCTGATCTCCAGGTTGGACAGTAACAATCTGACGGCGGATTGTACCGAGGATCTGACCTCTGCTCTCAGCACAAAGCACTCACTGACGGAGCTGCTCCTGAATAATAATAATCTGGGAGATTGTGGAGTGAAGCGACTGTGTGAGGCTCTGAGGAACCCGGAGTGTAAAATACAGATTCTCGGGTAAGTAACGCACTGTGTCTCCAGAGTCTGAATGACTCCAATATCTCAATGTGTTTATTGTGACTGTCTGATCAGTGCGGCTGAATATTGTGACAGGAATCGGTGTGACAGTGTGAGGCCACAAACCATCGTTTACATCAAACTCTCAACATGTATTAATGTGTGTGTGTGGGTGTGTCCTTTGCAACTATCTACAACGACCTTAGAATGATCCGGTTCCAGTTAAACAATTGTTTCAGTTTAGTCACTTTATTCAGGACAGAACAGCAGGTAATACATAAATAAATGAAACAATAAAATAATACACAATACACAAAACGGTACTGAGCGGATTCCTGTCACAGCACTGGTCGTGTCCCGCACTGCTCTGCTACCGTTCCCGAGAGATATCTAACACTACTTTGTTTAAAGACAACTGAATAACTCCAGACAAAGCTGTCTTTTTTAAGAAAAACAACTCCTTATATGGTTATATCCATAATATGTTTCTCCCTTTAACCAGAAGGACTTTCTGTGTCCTTGTAAGTCCTGACCTTATGTTGCCATTGTTTTGGGTTCTGCCTTCAGTTACTGAGCTTTGCCGCCTTTGCACTTCTATTTTAGATTCTTAAACCACACTTTAATATTAATCCATGACAACACTGTGTGTATGTATGTCTGTGTGTGTGTGTGTGTCAATGCACATGCTTTTGTGTGTATGTGTGCGTGTCTGTGTGTATGGGTGCGTTTGCCTGTGTATGTGGGTCTATGCGCTTTCGTGAGTGCTTTCGTAAGTGTGTGTGTATCAATGTGAGCGATTATTTGTGTGTGTGTTTGTCTTTGTTTCTGTGTTTGTGTTTGTGTGTGTTTTTGAGTATACATATATTGTGTGTCTGGATGTGTTTATGTGTGTGTCTCTGTCTGTGTGTGTGTGTGTTTCTACGGGGTTTTTTGTTTCTCTGTGTGTATTTGTGTTCGTTCGACTGTTTTTGCTTGTTTGTGTGTGTGTTTGTGTGTTTGTTTGTGTGTTTCTGTGCGGGTATTTGTGTGACTTTGTGCTTGTGAGTGTGTGTGTGTCAGAGCCTTGGGATGTCCGACATGAAAGGCGATATACAACTGTAATCTTGTTGTTGTTGTTGTTGTGTGCGTTTTGGTATGTTCCTGTGAGTGTGTGCGATTCTGTGTGTGTGTTTGTGTGTGTTCCTGTGAGTGTGTGCGATTCTGTGTGTGTGTATCCCAGAGGATCGAGTTCAAGTTCGTCGTCCTCACCTTTAAGGCCATCCATGGCCTCGCCCCCTCCTCCCCTCTCTGACCTGCTGACTCCCTACCAACCTGCCCACTCCCTCCGGCCAGTGGGCTCCGGGCTGCTCCATGTCTCCCGCCCGACCCGCCCTCCCATCGGTGTCCGGGCTTTCAGCCTCTCTGCCCCACACTCTGGGACTCCATCCCACGGTCCCTTCCCCTCACTTCCTCTCTTGTCTCCTTCAAGGTCGGTCTCAAGACCCTTCTCTTCGATCGTGCCTTTGGTCTCCCTCCCACCTCTCTGCCTTCCCTCACCCCTACCCCACCCCTCCGCCACCACTCCCACACCCATCCCCCACCCATCGCCACCCCTCCCCACCCCTCGCCACTCCTCCGCCACCCCTCGCCACCCCTCCCCCACCCCTCGCCACCCCTCCCCCCCCCTCCCCCACCCCTCCCCTATGCTCAGGCCCCGACACCTGACTGGTCAGCGCTTTGGGACGTCCTGCCGACCTGAAAGGCGCTCTGTCAATGCAATTTTATTGATGTTATTGTGTATTTGCGTGTGTGTGTTTGTGTGTGTGTGTGAGTGTGTGCGCGTGTCTGCTGGTATGTGCGTGGTTGTGTCTGTGTGCTTGCACGTTTGTGTGTTTGGTTGTGTGTATGTGTATTTATGTTTGTGTTTTTCTGTGTGTGTTTGTGTGTGGGTGTTTTGTGTGTACTTGTGTGTGTGTATTCGCTTATGTTTCTTTGTGTGAATCTATGTATGTGTATTTATGTCTGTGTTTGTATTTGATTTTGTGTTTCTTTGTTTGTCTGTGTGTTTTTCAGTGTGTGTCTGTTTGTCTTTATGTATATTTTTGTGTATGTGTGTGATTGTGTGTTGTGTTTTTGTGTGTGCGTATTTGTGTTTTTGTGTGTCTTTGTGTGTTTGTGTGTATTTGTGCGTGTGTTTTCGCGTGTATGGTTATGTATGTTTGTGTATGCCTGTGTCTGTGTGTGTGTAATTGCGTACTTTTTTTGCGCGTGTGTGTGTGTTTACATGTATGTTTGCGTTTGTTTGTGTGTGTCCCTTTGTTTGTGTTTCTGTGAGTGTGTGTGTTTGTTTCTGTGTGTTGCTCTGTGTATGTGTGTCTGTGTGTCTGTATCTGTGTGTGTGAATTTGTCTGTGCGACATGTGTTTGTTTGTGTGTGCATGTGTGTGCTTGCATGAGTGTGTTTGCGTGTGTTTCTGTGTCTGTGTGTTTACTTGTTTGTGGGTCATGTGTTTGTGTGTGTGTGTATGTGCATGTATGTGTGTGTGTTTGTGTGCCATTTTGTTTATGTTTGTATGTGTGCTTGTGTGTGTGATTGTGCTTGTTTTGCGTGTGTGTGTTTGTGTGTGTTGTCGTGTGTTCGATTTTGTGTGTGTGAGTTTGTGAGTGTTTGTGTGAGTTTTTGTATGTGTTTGTGTATTGCTGTGTGTGCGTGTGAGTTTGTGTGTGTGTATATTTGTGTGTCTGTGTGTATCTATGTATGTCTATTTATATCTGTGTGTTTGTTTGTATGTGCTGTGCTTCTGTTTGTGATTGTGTGTTTTTGAGTGTGTCTTTATGTGCGTTTGTATGTTTGCGGGTGTTTGTGTGTGCGTGTTTGTCAATCTGTTTTCGTGTACGTTTGTTTGTGTGGTTCTGTGTGTGTGTACTTGTGTGTGTTTATGTGAATGTTTATGTATGTTTGTGTGTGTATGCGTGTTTGTGCGTGCGTGTGNTTTTTCTGTGTGTGTGTTTGCGTGTGGTTGTGTTTGTGTGCATTTGTGTGGCCGTTGGTGTGAATGATTGATTGTTTGTGTGTGTGTTTGTGTGAATGATTGATTGTTTGTGTGTGTGTTTGTGTGAATGATTGATTGTTTGTGTGTGTTTGTGTTCGCTTGTGTGAGTTTCTGTGTGTGTGTTTGCGTACGTATGTGTTTGCGTGTGTGAGTTTCTGGGTGTGATTGTGTATGTTTCTGTGTGAGCGCGTTTGTGTGAGAGTGTTTGTGTGTTTGTTTGTCTGCGTGTGTGAGTGTGTGTATTTATGTGTGTATGTGTGTGTCTGTGTGCGCGTCTCTCTGTTTATGTGACTCTGTTTGTGTGTGTTTGTGTGTATTTTTCTGTGGGTCATGTGTTTGTGTGTATTTGTGTGTGTGAGAGTAAGTGTGTATCTGCGGCGATGTTTTTGTCTGTGTTTGTGTGTGTTGGTGTGTGTGTGTGTTTGTGTGTATGAACTCCTACAACCTGTCCGGCATCAAACAAACTGTGAGTGACAGTGGGTTACACACACTGTGTTTACTCTGATCCCTGTTATGTCTCTGTGTCTCTGATCTCCAGGTTGGACAGTAACAATCTGACAGCGGATTGTACCGAGGATCTGACCTCCGCTCTCAGCACAAACCACTCACTGACGGAGCTGCTCCTGAATAATAATAGTCTGGGAGATTGTGGAGTGAAGCGACTGTGTGAGGCTCTGAGGAACCCGGAGTGTAAAATACAGAAACTGTGGTAAGTAACGCACTGTGTCTCCAGACTCTGAATGACTCCAATATCTCAATGTGTTTATTGTGACTGTCTGATCAGTGCGGCTGAATACTGTGACAGGAATCGGTGTGAGAGTGTGAGGCCACAAACCATCGTTTACATCAAACTCTCAACATGTGTTAATGTGTGTGTGTGGGTGTGTCCTTTGCAACTATCTACAACGACTTTAGAATGATCCGATTCCAGTTAACCAATTGATTCAGTTTAGTCACTTTATTCAGGACAGAACAGCAGGAAATACACAAATAAATGAAACAATAAAATAATACACAATACACAAAACGGTACCGAGCGGATTCCTGTCACAGCACTGGTCGTGTCCCGCACTGCTCCGCTACCGTTCCCGAGAGATATCTAACACACCTTTGTTTAAAGACAACTGAATAACTCCAGACAAAGGTGTCTTTTTTAAGAAAAACAACTCCTTATATGGTTATATCCATAATATGTTTCTCCCTTTAACCAGAAGGACTTTCTGTGTCCTTGTAAGTCCTGACCTTATGTTGCCATTGTTTTGGGTTCTGCCTTCAGTTACTGAGCTTTGCCGCCTTTGCACTTCTATTTTAGATTCTTAAACCACACTTTAATATTAATCCATGACAACACTGTGTGTATGTATGTCTGTGTGTGTGTGTGTGTCAATGCACATGCTTTTGTGTGTATGTGTGCGTCTGTGTGTTTGTGTGCGTTTGCCTGTGTATGTGGGTCTATGCGCTTTCGTGAGTGCTTTGGTAAGTGTGTGTGTATCAATGTGAGCGATTATTTGTGTGTGTGTTTGTCTTTGTTTCTGTGTTTGTGTTTGTGTGTGTTTTTGAGTATACATATATTGTGTGTCTGGATGTGTTTATGTGTGTGTCTCTGTCTGTGTGTGTGTGTTTCTACGGGGTTTTTTGTTTCTCTGTGTGTATTTGTGTTCGTTCGACTGTTTTTGCTTGTTTGTGTGTGTGTTTGTGTGTGTGTTTGTGTGTGTGTTTGTGTGTTTGTTTGTGTGTTTCTGTGTGTGTATTTTGTGTGACTTTGCTTGTGAGTGTGTGTGTGTGTCAGAGCCTTGGGACGTCCGACATGAAAGGCGATATACAACTGTAATCTTGTTGCTGTTGTGTGCGTTTTTGTATGTACCTGTGAGTGTGTGCGATTGTGTGTGTTTGTGTGTGTTCCTGTGAGTGTGTGCGATTGTGTGTGTGTTTGTGTGTGTTCCTGTGAGTGTGTGCGATTGTGTCTGTGTATCCCAGAGGATCGAGTTCAAGATCCTCGTCCTCAACTTTAAGGCCATCCATGGCCTCGCCCCCTCCTCCCCTCTCTGACCTGCTGACTCCCTACCAACCTGCCCACTCGCTCCGGCCAGTGGGCTCCGGGCTGCTCCGTGTCTCCCGCCCGACCCGCCCTCCCATCGGTGTCCGGGCTTTCAGCCTCTCTGCCCCACACTCCGGGACTCCATCCCACGGTCCCTTCCCCTCACTTCCTCTCTTGTCTCCTTCAAGGTCGGTCTCAAGACCCTTCTCTTCGATCGAGCCTTTGGTCTCCCTCCCACCTCTCTGCCTTCCCTCACTCCTACCCCACCCCTCCGCCACCCCTCCCACACCCATCCCCCACCCATCCCCCACCCCTCCCCCCCCCCCCCCCCCCCCCCACCCCTCCCCCATGCTCAGGCCCCGACACCTGACTGTTCAGCGCTTTGGGACGTCCTGCCGACGTGAAAGGCGCTCTGTAAATCCAATTTTATTGATGTTATTGTGTATTTGCGTGTGTGTGTTTGTGTGTGTGTGAGTGTGTGCGTGTCTGCTGGTATGTGCGTGGTTGTGTCTGTGTGCTTGCACGTTTGTGTGTTTGGTTGCGTGTATGTGTATTTATGTTTGTGTGTTTTTCTGTGTGTGTTTGTGTGTGGGTGTTTGTGTATGTTTCTTTGTGTGAATCTATGTATGTGTACTTATGTCTGTGTTAGTATTTGATTTTGTGTTTCTTTGTTTGTTTGTGTGTTTTTAAGTGTGTGTCTGTTTGTCTTTATGTATGTTTCTATGTGTGTGTGTGTGATTGTGTGTTGTGTTTTTGTGTGTGCGTATTTGTGAGTTTGTTTTTGTGCGTCTTTTTCTGTGTGTATTTGTGCGTGTATTTTCGCGTGTATGATTATGTATGTTTGTGTATGTCTGTGTATGTGTGTTTGTGTGTGTACTTGCGTGCTTTTTTCTGTGTGCCTGTGTGTGTTTATGTGTATGTTTGCGTGTGTTTGTGTATGTGTCCGTTTGTCTGTGTTTCTGCGTTTTTATTTTTGTGGGTGTTAGTCTGTGCGTGTTTGTCAATCTGTTTTCGTGTACGTTTGTTTGTGTGTATTTGTGTGTGTTTGTGTGAATGTTTATGTATGTGTGTGTGTATATGCGTGTTTATGCGTGCGTGGGTTTTTTTCTGTATGTGTGTTTGCGTGTGGTTGTGGTTGTGTGCATATGTGTGTTCGTTTGTGTGAATGATTGATTGTTTGTGTGTGCGTTTGTGTGAATGATTGATTGTTTGTGTGTGTGTTTGTGTGAATGATTGATTGTTTGTGTGTGTGTGTGTGTTTGCTTGTGTGAGTTCCTGTGTGTGTTTGCGTACGTATGTGTTTGCGTGGGTGAGTTTCTGGGTGTGATTGTGTATGTTTCTGTGTGAGCGCGTTTGTGTGAGAGTGTTTGTGTGTTTGTTTGTCTGCGTGTGTGAGTGTATGTGTTTATGTGTGTATGTGTGTGTCTGTGTGCGCGTCTCTCTGTTTATGTGATTCTGTTTGTGTTTGTTTTTGTGTATTTTTGTGGTCATGTGTTTGTGTGTATTTGTGTGTGTGAGAGTAAGTGTGTATCTGCGGCGATGTTTTTGTCTGTGTTTGTGTGTGTTGGTGTGTGTGTGTGTTTGTGTGTGTGTGTGTTTGTGTGTATGAGCTCCTACAACCTGTCCGGCATCAAACAAACTGTGAGTGACAGTGGGTTATACACTGTGTTTACTCTGATCCCTGTCATGTCTCTGTGTCTCTGATCTCAAGGCTGTACAGTAACAGACTGACCGATGGCTGCACTGATGATCTGGTCTCCGCTCTCAGTACAAACCGCTCACTGAGGTTCCTGGACCTGAGGTCTAACTCCTTCACAGACGGCTCTGTCCGCGCTCTCCGCCGCCTCATACAGACCTGCACCAGTCTGGGGTACATCTGGTGAGTGTTTGTGTCAGTGTTTAATGTGATAAACACACAGAGAAAGGGCTGCGTATCTGAATGGGAACAGTTTGAGGGGATTTATTTATGTTATTAAACAGTTTACAGTTTGTACCATTATCCCGTGGGTTTATTTCCTGTTTAATTGTTTCAGGCTGTGGGGGAATGGGTTCAGTTCAGACGGACGGAATCAGTTGGAGTCACTGCAGGAAATCAGACCTGGACTGTCAGTAGCAGTGTGACACTGACTGAGGCAGTGACTGTCCACACAGTCTGTGTAATATGGAATATATTCTGGACACTGTAGTGACTGATTATTAAAGATGTTGATCCTGATTCCTCTCCCATCTCTGCTCTGGGGACCGTTATTGACACACACCGCCTACGGGCGTGCGGGCGGCTGGAGAGCCCCGACCCTCAGTCACTGCTAAACTGCTGTAAGCGACCACAACTGATGCACTTTCTCTCACAGTCTCTCTCTCTCTCTCTGTCAGTCCCTCTCAGTTTATATATTTCCGTCTCCCTATTTCAGGCTCTCTCTTTCGTTGTCTCACTTAGTCTCCGTCTCTCTCTCTCTGTCTCTCTCTCTGTGCATCAGCCGTCAGTGTTTGTGTGTGAGATACTGAGAGAGAGATCAGTCCGAGTGTTCGTGTGTGTGAGAGAGAGTTTGCAGACCGTGTGTGTGAGTGAGAACGAGAGAGAACAGTCAGTGGGTTTGCGGGAGATGGAGTGAGCTGTCAAAATGTGTGCGTGTGTCAGAGAGAACAGTTATGGTGCGTGAGAGAGAATGAGAGTCAGTGTGTGTGTGTGTGAGAGAGACCAGTCAGTGTGTGTGTGTGTGTGAGAGAGACCAGTCAGTGTGTGTGAGAGACCAGTCAGTGAGTGTGTTTGAGTGCGTGATGCAATCAGTATGTGTGTGAGAGAGAGCACTCAGTGTGTGTGTGTGAGAGAGAGCAGTCAGTGTGTGTGTGTGTGAGAGCAGTCAGTGGGTGTGTGGGGGGGGGAGAGCAATCAGTGTGTGGGGGGTGGGGGAGAGCAGTCAGTGTGTGTGTGGGGGGGGAGAGCAGTCAGTGTGTATGTGTGTGTGGGGGGTGGAGAGCAGTCAGTGTGTCAGTGTGGGTGTGTGGGGGAGAGCAGTCAGTGAGTGTGTGAGTGTGTGATGCAGTCAGTATGTGTGTGTGAGAGAGCACTCAGTGTGTGTGTGTGTGAGAGAGAGAGCAGTCAGTGTGTGTGTGTGTGAGAGAGAGCAGTCAGTGTGTGTGTGTCTGTGTGTGAGACACCAGTCAGTGAGTATGTGTGTGTGTAGGAGAGCAGATATTGTGTGTGTGTGTGGGGGGGGGAGCAGTCAGTATGTGTGTGTGTGGAGCAGAGCAGTCACTAACTGTGTGTGTGTACGTGTGTGTGGAAGCAGTCAGTGTGTGTGAGAGAGCAGTCAGTGTGTGTGTGTGAGAGAGAGCAGTCAGTGTGTGTGTGTGTGAGCAGTCAGAGTGTGTGTGGGAGAGCAGTCAGTGTGTGTGTGTGTGTGTGTGTGTTTGTGTGAGTAGTCAGTGTGTGTGTGAGAGAGAGCAGTCAGTGTGTGTTTGCGTGTGAGAGAGCAGTCAGTGTGTGTGTGTGTGGGAGAGCAGTCAGTGTGTGTGAGTGTTTGTGTGTGTTAGAGAGCAGTCAGTATGTGTGTGTGTGTATGTGTGTGTGTGTGAGAGAGAGAGCAGTCAGTGTGTTTGTGTGTGTGGGGGAGAGCAGTCAGTATGTGTGTATGAGAGAGAAGTCAGTGTGTGTGTGGGAGAGCAGTCGTATGTGTGTGTGTGGGGGAGAACAGTTAGTGTGTGTGTGTGAGAGCAGTCGTATGTGTGTGTGTGTGTGAGAGAGAGAGAGCAGTCGTATGTGCGTGTGAGAGAGCAGTCGTATGTGTGTGAGAGCAACAACAAGTTTCCATTTATAGAGCACCCTTCACGTCGGGAGGACGTCCCAGTGCGCTGTACAGTTGGGTCAGGATCCAAGCATTGGGCATGGAGATGGTCTGTGTGAGGGGAGGGAAGGGAGGGAGCGAGGAGGAGGAAGAGAGTCGAGAGGGGAGCTGAAGACACGGTCAAAGAGAAAGATCTTGAGATCGGCCTTGAAGGAGGAAAGGGAGGAAGCGGCGAAGGCACTGGGGATAGAGTTCCAGAGCCTCGGGGCTGAGAGGCTGAAGGCCACCGATGGTAGGGCGGTTGGGGCGGGGGACGTGGAGCAGACCGGAGCCAGAGGAACGGACGGTACGGGCAGGTAGGTAGCGGAATAGTAGGTCAGAGAGGTAGGAGGGAGCGAGGCCGTGAATGGCCTTGTAGGTGAGGATGAGGATCTTGAATTCGATCCTCTGGGGGATGGGGAGCCAGTGGGGGCGAGCGAGGGCGAGGGTGGGAGTGATGTGGTCGCGGTGTCTGGTGCGGGACAGTACACGAGCTGCAGAGTTCTGAATGACCTGCAGTGTGGAGGGAGTTGCCGGGAAGGGGACAAAATAAACATTTTGCATTGACCCATTGCGCAAAACAACCTTGGATCGAGGTGCGGTGCTGTTTCCCCGGGGTCCTGGCCGACAGTTACTCCAAATTAGAATAAGTCGCTCATTTTATGGCTCTTTCATAGAATCATAGCATCGTACAGCACACGAGGAGTCAATTTGGCTTTTCGGGTCTGTGCCAGTTCTTTCCCAGAGCTACACACTAGTTCCACTTGCCCGCTCTTACCACAACTAGTCTCACTCCCCCACTCTTACCCCAACTAATTCCACTTTCGCATTCTTACCCCAAGTAGTCTCCCTGCTGTTACCCCAAATATTTCCACTCACCTGCTCCAACCTCAACCAATCCCACTCACACAGCTCTTACCTACCAATATTTCCCCCTCGCGCACACTTACTCCAACTCCATCACCACCATCCTCGCCCAACTCCACCGGCATCCCATTAAATAGAGGGTACGGTTCAATATCCTGGTCCTCACCTTCAAAGCCCTCCATGGTTTGCTCCCCCCCCCACCTCTGTGACCTCCTAACCCCCTACCAACCTGTAAACTCCCTCCGCTCAGTAGGCTCCAACCTGCTTCACGTGCCCCGCCTCGCCCGCCCCGTCAATGGCGGTTGGTCCTGCAGCTCCATCCTACGGTACCTCCGCCTCAATCGTCCTCTCCTCACCGCCTTCAAGGTACATCTCAAGGCACTGCTCTCCGACCGACGGCGCTTTTGGTCGCCCTCCTACCCCCACCTCTCAACCCTCCACTCCTTCGTGATCCCAACGCCCAGCTCGGGTCCAAATCCCCGACTCTCTCGGTCTCTCTCTCTCTCTGTGTCTCTCTCAGTCTCTCTCTATCTGCCTCCATCCCTCGAGACCAAATCCCTAACTGTACAGTGCCTTGGGACGTCCTCCTGATGTGAAACTCAGGCGCAGTAGAAAATGTTTGTTGTTGTTGTTGCGTTTTCTGTGCGAAACGCGGCAGCCAATTGCGCACAGCAATGTCCCAAAACACTCTGGGAGGAGGGCGCCATATAAGTGCAAGTTGTTTCTGTCGTTGAATGGACATTTGGCGAAATGCCCGAAGTGGAGGGGATGAGCAGGAAAGAGGTGAAGTAGTTACTCATTATGGGGAGTCTGGACAGGTTAACAACAGAGAGGATGTGCACACATTTTTTTGTGGACGTTCCCTTTTAACATGTCGCTATGTTCACTACATACATGTGCCACCGACTCACACACACACACCGCCACTAAAGCACACCGGCCGATCATGGCCGGTACCCCGATGCGCACCGCGCACACACACATGTTCACGCGTTAAAACACCCGGAGACACGGCCACACAAACCGCACACATCCACTCAACACACAACCAGTCCCGACATTTATCTACACTACAGGGAGCAGTGACACGGGTGGGACTGGTCCCGACTCCGTACCAATGTAATGTTGTTGTTGTTGTTGAGCACTTACTCCACTCTCTGCCGCTCCCCCCATCATGGCCTGAGACTGACATACATTTTCTGGACTCTCGTTGGGTTACACATCGACCTTCTCTCTGCGCAGTACACGGCCACACACACATTTCACCGCCTCCGCACCACTGACAGTGATCACACACTGAATGGGGGGATTTGAAATTGCCGCCAAGTCCGGGCCGATGGGAATGGCTGTAACGCTGCAGTGCAAACACATGTCCAGCAGGAGGCGGTGCTGCACTGCAATCACTCCCCTGTGTTCACAGTACCACACCACCGCTTCCCGAATCATTAAAGGTTCAAGAAAATTCACTTAAAAAAAATTTGCTTTTCTGCAACGATTAACCTGCATTTGTTTCGCCTCTTTCACGCGGGCTCACGGCTCGGAGATGTTCCTCAGTGTTGTGTTGCAACTGACGAACGCATTTGCATTCTTGTTCATGGGTTTATGTGAATAAAGTGTTTCCCACTGAACCCCATGACATTGGTTTCACTCCTCATTCCCTCTCGGTCGGATTTGCAACACCTGATGCTGGAGGGAGGTGAGGCACAGGAGTGCACTTCACTTCATCTCTCCTGACGGCTGTTATGTATTTGAGGAATATAATCATTCACCTTTCACCCCAAATAGTCCCACTCCACCGCTCTTAACACAACCAGAACACACACCTTCGCTTTTACCCGAACCAGTTCTCACCCCAACTAACTACCTACACTCTTGCGCTCTGTTCCCAACGAGTCCCACTCTCCCGCACTTAAACCAGAGCAATGCACAGCTGTTCTTTTCAAGTCCCTATCGAATTCCCTTCTGAAAAGTACTATAAAATCGAGGAGTCCTGGAGCTCAGTTGTTGGCGCACACGCTTTGCGAGCGAGAGGCTTGGGCTCGATTCCCGGCGGTGTGAAATCTTGGGCGAGTTTATTTGCTCCAAACGCTTTATAATAACTCCTCCAAATATAAAAACACAACAATAAATCAGTCATTTCAATCCACGGCCGTATGCGGGATTGCTGTTCGCAATTGGCTGCCGCATTTCGCCCACAAATGGAATCAATTCGTGTTACAGTATATTCTGTCAAACGCTTTGAGAAGTGAACAAGACATGAAAAGCGCTATGTCAAATGCAACGATTATTATTATTATATTATTGTACAATCTGCTTCCACGACGCTTTCCCGCAGTTCGTTCCACATCGGATCAACTCTCTGTGTACAAAATAAAAGTTCTACTTGTCTCCACTCCGGTTCTTTTGACAATGACCTTAAATAATAATAACAAACATTGCATTCGACATAGCGCCTCGTCACATCTTCCCGACGCATCAAAGTGCTTCACATAATACAACAACAACAACAGATTCCATTTATAGAGCGCCTTTCACGTCGGGAGGACGTCCCAAGGCGCTGTACAGTTGGGTCATGACCCGAGCATTGGGGGGGAGATGGTCAGGTTGAGGGGAGGGAAGGGAGGGAGCGAGGAGGGGGGAGATGGTCAGGTTGAGGGGAGGGAAGGGAGGGAGCGAGGAGGGGGTAGAGAGTCGAGAGTGGAGCTGAAGGCTCGGTCAAAGAGAAAGGTTTTGAGACCGTCCTTGAAGGAGGAGAGGGAGGAGGCGGCGAAGCCACTGGGGATGGAGTTCCAGAGCCTCGGGGCTGAGAGGACCGACCACCGATGGTAGTGCGGTTGGGGCGGGGGACGTGGAGCAGACCGGAGCCAGAGGAACGGAGGGTACGGGCAGGTAAGTAGGGGGATAGTAGGTCGGAGAGGTAGGAGGGAGCGAGGCCGGAAATGGCCTTGTAGGTGGGGATGAGGATCTTGAATTCGATCCTCTGGGGGATGGGGAGCCAGTGGAGGGCAGCGAGGGTGGGAGTGATGTGGTCGCGGTGTCTGGTGCGGGACAGTACACGAGCTGCAGAGTTCTGAATGACCTGCAGTGTGGAGGGAGGTGGCGGGAAGTCCGCGAGGAGAGAGGTCCCATAGTCCAGCCTTGAGGTGACGAAGGCGTGGACCAGAGTTTCAGCCGCGTGAGGGGTGAGGTAGTGCCGTAGTCTGACGATGTTTCGGAGGTGATGGAAGGCGGTGCCCGTTGTGGCGCGGATATGACGGAGAAAGGACAGAGGTGGAGAGCGCGGCCTCGGATGCTGATGGTTCAGGTCAATCAAGTTCCACAATGGATTTCGGAGACCATTTATTTTTTAAACCAATCTACGATGATTTAATTCAAGTAACAGCAACAACTTGCATTCATATAGCGGCCTTCACGCGGGACAGTGTGTCGGGGAATTTTGGAGTGGTGGAGGACACTGAGTATGAGGGAGGGAAGAGGTGACCGTGAGGAGGGTGGAAGGGCGAGTTCTTCCGTTAATGAACCAAATCATAGTGTAACTATTGCTCATTCAGTTACTCCTGGTTTCTTTAATTACAATAAATGTTGCACGAACAGCAACAGCTTACATTTATATGGGCTGTTCTCTGTGTGCGCTTACAAACTGGGATAACAGTGTGACTTTATTATAATGTAAATCATAGCCAGGCCCTGTTCCCGAGGAGGTTTCCACACAAACCAATGATTGATTCATTAGAAATGGTTGAAGCAAAACTGAAACAACAAATACAATGACCATACATACAGCTTATCTGTTTTTCTCGAAATTTACCTTTTTTGCTGTCTGGCAAATAAACCTTAGCATAACGATGGGTCTAGAAATTGCCTGTGCAACGCAAAACTTATATCGTCTTGTTCTGTTTGCTTAGTGCATCGTAACTTAATAATAATAATAAGCCTTGCATTTGACATAGAGCTTTTCATGTCTTCTTGACGTCTCAAAGCGCTTCACAGAGTATACTGTAAAGTGAATTGACCGTATAATTGTGGGCGAACGCGGCAGCCAATTGCGCACAGCAATGTCCCACAAACAGTGGAACACAAACTTACTGTACACTCTTTAATTTTTCAATCCCAGTCAGAATGTTATACCCCCTAAAGTGTCTCCTCTCTCTCATCCCAGTCAGTCCAACCCTCCGTTTACCATCACAGCTGATCTAACCCTCTCTCTCAGTCTAACCCTCTCTTATAAAAGACAGTCTTACCCTCTCTCTCTCCCTCCTCAAAGTCATCCAAACACTCTGTCTTTCTCATCACAGCCAGTCTAACCCTCTCTCTCATCAAAGCCAGTCTGACACTCTCTCTTTCCCTCCTCACAACCAGACTAACCTTCTCTCGTTAATGCCAATCTAACCCTTGGTCTCTCATCACAGGCAGCGTTGTCCTTCCTTCATCTCATTATAATAGAATTGGTGGATACGACCAATACCGTTGTTTAATAATCGAAAGTTTATTAAGTGAGTCACAAAAGCTCCAACTGAGACAATGGTTACAGTAAAATCCATCTTATCCGGTCCAACTGGGAAGATGTGTTCAACCCCTTATTTCGACTCTCATGTCAACTCCACAGATTTCATATTAACGTCTTTCCTTTAAGAGATCCTAACTCTGCCTCCGCTGGTCACAGAGATAGCCCCCACCATTCGCAAACTGCTGGTGACTCTGAGCAGGGAAATTTCCCATAGAAAAATACACTGATCGGGAGAAAGACAGATTGGCAACTTTTGTTCTGGCGATCTTCTCCAGCCTGAGAGGTTCTCCGCCTTGAGCTCCGCAGGTGTGTGAGACTGCAGCCATTACTTTCTGTGGTCCTGTATTCTTACATCTGTGCTCAAGGACCTGATTGCTCATTATCTCAGAGGAGTGAACTTCTCCCCAGACAGATAAGAAATGTCATAAGAATCTTACGTCAACCGGTCCAGCAAAGCTACATTTAAGGTCGTCATTAAATCAAACGCAACTTATTAAAGGGTTACAGGTGAGAGGTTAATTTAAAAGCCTTAAAGACGTTAAGGAATACAAATACAATCTTACACCATGGATCAAGGATTGTGCTTTTATCTTAGCGGGATAATCAAGGTAACTGTTACCAGACATTTCTGCACTGACAGAGTTACTATTCATTCACAGAATGATGCAGAGGCCGGATGACAAGAGAGCAAAACTAAACTGAGTAAAGAACATTGAGGGTAAATGGGGTGAAAGATGGACCTGTTTGGTATGCGAGACATTCAAATTGTAGGATTTACTGGAGCCTCAGTTTACTCAATATGAGTTGGCACAAAGATTCAAAGAAATTATCTTTATTCACATAGAAGAGCAACAGTCTCTGCATTAACCGTGACATTATGTTACCACATCAACATACAGATTTATACAGCATAACAATCAAAATATATTTTACCCGCGATAACATCACACTCCGAATAGAGGAAGCCCTCCTTCCTCAAGGACTTCACTGCCCCTTCTCTTTCTCTTGTAAGGGTCACTTTCTTACAGGAGGTAAATCCCCTCAACCCCATGTATATCTACGGTTCTCCTTTGCGGTCCGAGTTTTTGTGATCTTTGACTCACATATAACTGATATCTTAGATTTGGGAGAATAAATATCGATTCCACTGGGAAATGTGCAGACCCTCAAAACAAATCCAACTCTTCCAAAATTACTTTTTTTGTGTGTGTATCTACCTCCACCTCCCGTTATCACAGAGGAAGGCCGCACCCTTCATGGGCTGCTTTACACACACACAGAGAGAGAGATAGAGATGGACAACTTCTGAGCAGCCTTTTCCTCGATCTGCTTGTTTCTCAGACTTAAGTTCGGCAGATGTCTGAAGCTACAGCCTTTAATTGCTGTGGTCCAGTGATCCTACATCTGTGCTGAAGGATCTAATTGCTCTTTATCTCAGAGGTGTGAACTTCTTTTCAGCAAAATATGGAATGTATTAGGAAGCTGACCTCGATCAGCCCAGCAAAGCTCTGCTTAACCCCAAGGGGCAAGGAAAGGGGGGCTGTAAATTGGGTGGTTGTATGAAAGGTTAGAGGGATTGCGGGTGGGTATTTGGAGGAGGAGTTTGGTAACAGCAAAGTGCTATATCAAGGTCAAGTTATGTGTTTCTTAATAACCTGCATGTTATCTGCATCACATTGAAAAGGTACAACAGAGAATAAGGCGGTACTAGTTAATAGAGCAAAGTTTCCGCAAGTACCCAGCGGGCGGCCTTCAGCCATTCTGCCCCACTCGCTGGTACTCCATCCCACAGTCCCTCTGCCTCGCCCTCTTCATTGGCTTCTTGAAGACCCATCTCAAGACCCTCCACTTCGACCATGGTTTTGATCGCCCTCCTTTCCCCCCTCCCCAATCCCAACCCACAGCTCAGGTCTGACTGTCCAGTGCCTTGGGACATCCTCCCGATGTGAAAGCTGCTGTACAAATGTGATGTTATTCTTGTTCTATCCTTGAGATGTTTAGGTTTTCACCGGTTGCCTTCTTCCTCAGAAGCTGACAAAACAAACGAGATGGTCATGAACTGTCTCCTCGAGGTATTTGTCCTTCACATTGACGTTGATGTGAAACCTAAAAGCCACAGTAAACCCGCGATTCAATGCCATTCCAGCGCTTGGCTCTCAGTGTCAGAGAACATCGACAATTCATTGAAGGATATTCTGTGAAGACGCGATAAGGCGCTGTACCAAATGCAAGAATTAGTATTATTATTGTATTAAATAAGTCAACTAAAATGCTATGATCTGGATAGATACAACTTCTGTCGTGTTTTAACAGTATAATGTTGAGGTGTTGCTGGATGGCTATTTGATGTCTGTTGGATCACGATGAAATCTTTTCTAATCCAAAGCGTCCACATCTATTCACTTATATCCAATGCTGAACATTAGTGCCCTTATGGTTTCCGGGAGTGTTATTTGAAGGCGGCGATATAATCGGTGGAGTCCTGTAGCGGAAGCAGTTAGTGCAAACACTAGTAATTTCAGAGATAACACTAATAATATTTGCATTTGTTGTGGCGCCGCATCACATCTTAAAGCGCAACACAGGATATAGTGTAAAGTGAACTCACTGTGTGTATTGTGGGCAATATATTTGGGTGAGGCCCCAATGTCTGGGCTCTCTGTGGATCAAGTGCGTGGATGACTGTGGTGACGGGATCCGCCTTTGTCCTTTGGGTAAAAAATTCCAGAATTGTTTGTGTGGGTTATTCATTGGCGTCGGGAGGCCTCAGTGTGAGGTTTAAACGGTCGATGGGTTCAGTCGCCTCTGTCGGTCGGTTGTCTCTCTCTCTCTCTCTGTGTCTCTCGTCGCCTGACTTTGGCGCCTCTGTTTCCCTGTGACTCGGCGCCTGCGCAGTGGTGTCCCTGAGCGCGAGGCGCCGACGGTTTTTTTTTGAACTCGGCGCCTGCGCAGTGCCGTCTCCGCGCGCGGGGCTGACGGTGTTTCGGGGCGCGGCGCCTGTCTGTCTGAGCGCGAGGCGGGACCGCGGGAGGTGGTGATGGCGGCGGAGACGACGGTCAGTGTCGGTGACAGAGAGAGAGAGAGTTATGAGAGAGAGAAAGAATGTGAGAGAGTATGAGAGAGTGTGAGAATGTGTGAGAGAGTGACAGTGTGTGAGAGAGTGAGAGAGAGACTGTGAGAATGTGTAAGAGAGTGAGAGTGTGTGCGAGTGTGTGAGAGAGTGACTGTGAGAGAGTGAGACTGTGTGAGAGTGAGAGAGAGTGAGAGAGTGTGAGTGTGAGTGAGAGAGAAAGTGTGTGAGAGAGTGTGAGAGAGTGAGAGTGTGTGAGAGAGAGTGTGAGAGAGACAGAGTGTGTTGGAAGGAGAGAATGTGTGAGAGTGTGAGAGAGAGACTGTGTGAGAGAGAGTGTGTGAGAGAGTGAGAGTGTGAGAGAGAGACTGAGAAAGAGAGAGTGTGTGAGAGACAGAGAGATTGTGAGACACTGTGTGAGAGAGTGAGAGTGAGTGTGACTGTGAGAGAGTGTGTGAGAGAGAGTGTTTGTGAAAGAGAGTGAGAGAGAGTGGGAGTGTGTGAGAGATTGAGTGTGAGAGAGAGAGTGTGAGAGTGAGAGAGAGAGAATGTGAGAGAGTGTGTGAGAGATAGAGAGAGACTGTGAGAGAGAGAGCGGAAGTGTGTGTTTCTGTGTATAATATTATTACGTTTTATGGTCCGAACTGATGTGACTTCTGTGATGATGTATTGAGGAACATTGAGCGGTTTCGGGGCGGATGATATTCCCGTCTCATTTGCCTGTTGTACACTGTGGGATCAGACGGGACCTTCATTCCAGGCCGAGGGGAGAGAGGGACTGAAGCTCCAACAACATTCTTCCACATTTATTCATCCATTTCTAATTCGGGGTATTATTTTTCTCGCGGTTTGCGGGGATGTGATCTGTGCGGAGCGGTTTAATCTGTGGAGTCCTGTGGTGTCGTAGTGAGTGCAGTCACTCGGCATTTGAGTGATAGCAGTAACAATCCTTGTGTTTGTAACCGAGTACATACACACAAACACAGACACACACACCGACACACACACAGACACACACTCTCACTCAGTGTCTGTCACTCTCTCGCTCACTCTCTCCTCTCACACACACTGAACCAGGCTGATGCGAAGACACATACACGCACACTGAGCCACGCTGACACACACAGACATACACACACACAGACATACACACACACAGACACACACACACAGACATACAAACACACACACACACACCGAGTCAGGCTAACACACAAACTCACACACAAAAATAGACACCCACACAAAAATGCAGACACACACACAGACAGACACACACTCACTCACACTCGCTCTCACACTCTCTCTCTGCTTTCACACACACACTGAACCAAGATGACACTCAGGAGGAGGGAGTGGGCTGGGGGGCAGGAGGAGGGAGTGTGATGCGGTTGGGGGGCAGGAGGAGGGAGTGTGATGCGGTTGGGGGGCAGGAGGAGGGAGTGTGATGCGGTTGGGGGGCAGGAGGAAGGAATGTGCTGTTTGTCCGTCTATCTCTCTTTGTCTGTGTGTGTGTCTCCCTCTCTTTCTGTGTTTGTCTTCACGTGTATCACTCTATATCTCTCTGATTGTATGTATGTGTGCGTGTCCCTCTCTCAGTATCTCTATCTGTATTTCTTTGTCTCTGTGTCTCTCTCTTTCTCTGTATTTCTGTGTGTGTATGTATCTCCCTCCCTCTGTATTTATCTCAGTCTGGGTTTCTCTGTATCTGACTGAGTGTATGTCTATGTGTATATGTCTATGTCTGTGTGTGTATGGGAAGATGTGTGTGTGTAAATGTGTGTGTCTATATGTCTATGTGTATAGTTGTGGCGGTGTTGGCACTCACGAGGCTTTACCAGACCTCAGTGGCCTGGAGCAGACATTTTGTTGTTCCCGGCCGGGCCTGTGACAGCCATTTTCTGTGGCAGTTTCCTCTGTTAATAAACAAATAAATTGCAGTTCTGGGCTGTGTGGGTAACACCCTGATTGTGATGACACGAGGAAAATTCATTACAACATGGTTTTACAGCTCAAACTAACTGGATTGACACGAATACTATATTCTCAACCGTCCGACTGTCAGTGAAATAAACAGCCCCAGTTTGAGCTGTTGCTATGTATTGATGGGGCTGGGGGGGGGGGGGGCAAGGAACAGGGAGTGGGCTGGGGCTTGGAGCAGAAGCAGGGAGGGGGCTTGGGGCAGGAGCAGGGAGGGAGCTTGGGGCAGCAGCAGGGAGGCGGCTTGGGGCAGGAGCAGGGAGGGAGCTTGGGGCAGGAGCAGGGAGTGGGCTGGGGCTTGTGGCAGGAGCTGGAGAGTGCTGGGGCTTGTGGCAGGAGCAGGGAGAGTGCTGGGGCTTGTGGCAGGAGCAGGGAGGGTCCTGGGGCAGGGCAGGGAGGTGGCTGGGACTTGGGGCAGGAGCAGGGAGTGGGCTGGGGCTTGGGGCAGGAGCAGGGAGAGTGCTGGTCGTTTGAGGGCATGAGGAGGGAGTGTGCTGGGCTTGGGAGGCAGGATGAGGGAGTGTGCTGGGGCTGGGGGTCAGGGGAGGGAATGTGCTGGGGCTGGGCGTCAGGGGAGGGAATGTACTGGGGCTGGGGTCAGGAGGAGGGAGTGTGCTGGGGTTGGGGGCAAGAGGAGGGATTATGCTAGGGTTGGGGGTGGCAGGAGTAGGGATGATGCTGGGTCCGGGGGGCAGGAGGAGGGAGTGTGCTGTGTGGGTCGGTGGGGGCAGGAGGAGGTAGTGTGATGGGGCTGGGGGGCAGGAGGAGGGAGTGCGCTGTGGCTGAGGGTCAGGAGGAGGGAGTTTGCTGGGGCTGCGTGTCAGGAGGAGGGAATGTGCTGGGGCTGGGGGACAGGAGGTGGGAGTGGGTTGCGGCTGGGGTTAGGAGGAGGGAGTGGGCTGGGCGGTGGGAAGAGGGAGTGGGCTCGGGGACAAGAGGAGGAAGGGGGCTGGGGGCAAGAGCAGTGAGGGGGCTGGGGGCAAGAGGAGGGAGGGGGCTGGGGGCAAGAAGAGTATATGTGTGTATGTATATGGGTGGGTGGGTGCCTGTAGGTGTATTTGGCCCTTTGTGTGCGTATGTGCCTGTGTGTGTGCATATGTATATGTGTGTGCATGTATCTGTGCATATGTGTCTGTACGAGTGTCTATGCGTGTGAGTGTGCGCGCAGCGTTGGTGGCACACGTCAGGCTTTACCAGGCTTCAGTCATGCAGAGCAGACATTGTGTGCTATCCTGACCCCTCCTGCCCCCAGCCCCCACCTGCCCCCAGCCCCATCCTGCCCCCAGCCCCCCTCCTGCCCCCAGCCCCCTCCTGCCCCCCCCCCCCCCCCCCCTCCTGCCCCCAGCCCCCTCCTCCCCCAGCCCCCTCCTGCCCCCAGCCCCTCCTGCCCCCAGCCCCCTCCTGCCCCCCAGCCCCCTCCTGCCCCCAGCCTCCTCCTGCCCCCAGCCCCCTCCTGCCCCCAGCCCCCTCCTGCCCCCAGCCCCCTCCTGCCCCCAGCCCCCTCCTGCCCCCAGCCTCCTCCTGCCCCCAGCCGCCTCCTGCCCCCAGCCCCCTCCTGCCCCCAGCCGCCTCCTGCCCCCAGCCCCCTCCTGCCCCCAGCCCCTCCTGCCCCCAGCCCCCTCCTGCCCCCAGCCTCCTCCTGCCCCCAGCCCCCTCAAGCCCACAGCCCCCTCGCCACCAAACCCCTCCAGCCCCCAGTCGCTCCCCTTCAGCCCCCAGCCGCCCCTTGCAGCCCCCATCCGCCCCCTCCAGCCCGCATCCGCCCCCTCCAGGCCCCAGCCGCACCTCCGGCCCCCACCCGCCCCCTCCGGCCCCCAGCCGCCCCCTCCAGGCCCCAACCGCCCCCTCCTACCCCAACCTCCCAATCCTGCCCCCAGCCCACACCCTCCTCCTGCCCCAGCCCACTCCGTCTTCCTGACCTTAGCCCCAATCCCTCCTACTGCCACTAGCCCTCTCCCTCCTCCTACCTCCATCCAGCTCCCTCCTCCTTCCCCAGCCCTTTCCCTACTCCTGACCCCAGCCCACTCACTTCTCCTGACACCAGCTCACTCCCTCCTCCTTCCTCCAGCCCTCTGCCTCCTCCTGCCCCTCCCCTCTCCCTCCTCCTGCCCCCTCCCCTCTCCCTCCTCGTGCCCCAAGCTCACTCCCTCCTTCTGCCCCCCAGCCCGAGCCCACTCCCTCCTCCAGCCCCAGCCCACTCCCTCCTCCTGCCCCCCAGCCCCAGCCCACTCCCTCCTTCTTCCCCCAGCCCCAGCACACTCCCTCCTCTTGCCGGCAGCCACAGCCTCCTCCTGCCCCCAGCCCACTCGCTCCACTTGCCCACTGCCCACTCCCTCCTCCTGCCCCCAAGCCCCAGTCTACTCCCTCCACATGCCCCCCAGCCCCAGCGTTCCTTCCACTCAGTTACTGGTTAGAGCCTCTCTGAGGCCCAGAGAGGAAATGGTGCGTTTGTGGAAACACTGCTGTTTGTCTGTTAATAAAAATATAAACTGCAGGTCTGGGCTGTGTGGGTAACGCACTAATTGAGTGCCCACAAGTGAACTCAACAAAACATGGTTTTACAACTCGAATTAACAGTATTTGCACCAAATCCACATTCTCAACCGTCCGATGGTCAGTGAAACAAACAGTTCCAGTTTGAGCTGTTGCTGTATGTTTGTGGCATATTTGGGCTGTGTTTCATTTACTTGTTATTTTTGCCCTTTGATCTCGTGCTGTGACTGTCAGCAGCAGAGAGGAACGAGAGGCTGTGAGTTCAGCTCTGCACATCCCTCTGTGGTTACATTTCCGAGTAACTGGTTTCCTGTTTTTTTGCACAATTATTAGAGACAAATGCAGAACAAGAAGCCGGTATTTTACATGTTGACTGAAAACACTCTGACATCTCACTGTGGCCAACTCTGGAGCAGGGAGGGCAGTGCCCCCACTGTGTGTTCTGCCTGTCTCGGGATGTGTGTGTCTGTGTGTAGTGAGTGCAGTGCCCACCCACGCTGTGTGTTTTGCCTGTCTTGGGCTGTGTGTGACACCAGCAGCAGTTAGTGTATGTGTGTGCTTCTCGATCTGTGTTTTTCTGTGTATTTCTCTCTTTCTGTATGCATCTCTGTCTGCCTCTCTGTAACTGTTTGTTTGTGTCACAGTCTCACTGAAAGCGTGTGTGCATCTTGTTTGTCACACAACTCAACTTTCTGCCATACATCAGTTCCATGTCTACCTTCCGCCACCTCCGCAACATTACCCACCTTTGCCCCCGCCTCACCGCTCAGGCCATATTTGTATCTTTCTATATTTCTCGCTCTATGTCTGTGTGTGTGTGTGAATCTCTCTCTCCGTCTCTGTATTGCAGTCAGTTACTGGTTATTGTATCACATTGTGGCCTGGGGAGGTAATGGTGTTTTTATGGAAATGCTGTTGTTTCTCCATTAATCAAGAAATAAACTGCAATACCCACACTGTGCTCAGCTTCCAGGGCTGCATTTCACACCAGCATTGAATCTCGCTCTTTATCTGTGTGTATGTGTCTGTGTATGTATCTGTTTGGGTGTGTGTTTGTCTCTCTGCCCACACTGTTTGCTCTGCCCATACCGGACTGTGAGTGTGTGTGTAGAGGGCAGTACCTACAGTGTGTGCTCTGCCTGTCCTGTGCTGAGTTTGATACCCGCAGCAATGAAGCAGCCGCTCCTGACAATCAGCTGTTAGTTTACATCAGGGGATCCAACTGGCGGCCCACACACTAATCCCACTCAAGAAACATTTCAACTTTGGTTCGCCAATACCCACACCCTGTCCACCACTTCCACTCCCACCTGTACTACCCCCAACCAACTCGCCCGCGCTCCATCCCCAACCTCGCACCTCTTTCCCCTCACAGACCCCCCTCACTTCCCCAAGCCCACCCTTCTCCACCTACAGATCCTCCTCCTTTGCAATCCCCTCCGCCATGCCCATTTCAGGATTCCCTGCCCCCTGTGACTGTCTGCCCCCAGTCTGCCCTTGGCCAGGCTGGATTGCATTGACAGCAGTGGTGCCCTACAATACTGCGGATCCCCCTGACTCATGAACTGGTTTGATTCCCACATCCCATTGCCAGGCATGTTACACTGAAGCCAGTTCAGCACCAACGAGACTCTTCTACAACAAGAACAAGAATAATAACAACAGCAACAACAAGATTACATTTGTGTAGCACCTTTCACGTCGGGAGGATGTCCCAATGCGCTGACACAGATACAGGGCGGGATTCTTTACTGTGAGGCTCTGGAATATCAGAGATAGTGTGCCATAGAGGTTGATGTGCCAGAAGTCTGAAACAAACATGGATTGTATAATTTGATGGCAGAATGCTATTTTTATAAAGATTGGCAATTGGGGTGTAGGATCCTTTTTATTCAAACCAATCAGATGCTTCCAGCACACTGATAGGAACTGCAGCCAACCATGGTTCAGAGAGGAGATCGGTCACCAGAAGTTGGGCAGACAGACAGACAGCAGCACATTTGTAGATTACTGTGTCTGAGGCAGAACCATCAAGTGAACACATCCTTTTCTCTGAACAGGAGATCGGCAGCTCAGAGAGCGAGAGGCCAGGAGGAGGGAATTCACTCCCGTCAACAACTGGGCACTAAGAGCAGCACCGAGGTAGGCTCAGGGCATTAATTATCTCAACGTCATTTACATTAATGTTTAACCTCAGCACCAGGTCACTTTTGATCTGCAGATTTTTGGAGTCCTGTAGCTGATAACACGAACATAAATTTACATGGCGCCCTACACGCGGGGGTAGCGTCCTGGAGCGCTTGACAGTGGAGGAGTCTGCACCCAATTTAAGGGGAGAGGGAGGAATAGGTGACAGTTAGCACGAACACAATGGAAGGCGATTAGGCACGACTTGAAGGTGAGGAGGGAGTTAGCACCGAAAGTTTAACGCAGGCCCTGGGGGGTGGTTGGGTGTGAGGCAGGCGGGAAACTAGGAGGCCAAAGCCAGCCATGTGGAGACAGTGGTTGGCAAAGGAGAGTGGGGGAGGTGTGGGGGAAGTTAAGCAGATCGTACAGTGAGGGTAATGCGAGGGTATAAAATGATTTGGAAGTGATTGAGAGGATCTTGAAATTGAAGTTGATTTCTTGGTGGTTGGAGCACAGGCAAAATAGTACTCGCCTCCCAAATAATATGACGTGGGTTCGATTCCCGGTCCGGGCAAAACTTCAAGCAAGTTTCTTTACCCCACACACAACTCACCCCTGTTTACCGAGCTGTCATTAGGAATTCACTTGTTAGTTAATTGGTGGATGGCTTTCTGTGTGTAATAATCCATTCTGTCTATCTTCTGTCTGTCTGTATCTCCGTCTGACTTTGTGTGTATTTGTGAGTATCTGTATCTCTCTCCCTCGCTCTGTATCTATCTGTGTGGATAACTCTGTTTGTGTGTGTCCGTACTGTCTGTCTGTGTGTGTATCCGTATTTCTGTTTCTGTCCAGTCTGTATTTGTATCTATCTCTGTCTTTATTTAACTCTCTGTCTGACTTTGTATGTTTCTCTCTCTGTGTATCCCTATCTGTCCCTATGTGTGCAAAAGTATCTTTCTATATCAAACTCTCTTTGGCTGTATGTATCTCTCTCTCTCTCTCTCTCTCTCTCTGTGACTGTGTGTGTATTTGTATTACAGTCAGTTTCTTGTTGCTGAATCTCACTGAGGCCCATAAAGGAAATGGTTCATTTATGGAAACGCTGTTGTTCGTCTGTTAATAAAGATATAAACTGCAGTTCTGGCAGTGTGGGTAACTCCCTATTTATGGTGACACAACTGAACATAATACAACATGGCTTTACAGCTTAAATTAAGAGGATTTATACGCAATCTACATTCTCAACCGTCCGATTGTCAGTGAAAACAGTTCCATTTTGAGCTGTTGGTATAAGTTTATGGTTTATTTAAGCTGTGTTTGATATACATGTTGTTTATGCCCTTTGCTCTCGTGCTGTGACTATCAGCAGCAGAGGAACAAGTGGCTGTGAGTTCAGCTCTGCACATTCCCTGTGGTCAGTACACTCAGCACCAGGTTTCCTGTTTTTTCTGTATAAGCAATGAGACAGATGCAGAACAAGAAGCCGGGGATTTAGTTATTGACTGAAATTGCTCTGACTTCTCACTGTGGCCAACTGTGGAGCATGGAGGGCAGTGCCCACACTGTATCCCTTACCTGTCCCGGCCTGTGTGTGACACCTGTAGCATTAAAGTGTGCTTGTATGTGTGTATGTGTTAGTGCGTGCTGTGAATCTGTGTGAATCTCACTCTGTGTGTCTCTGTATGTCTCTGTTTGGTTGTATATCTTTCCATATGTATCTCTCTCTCTGGTTCTGTATCTCTCTCTCTGTATCTACGTGTGTGAGTGTGTATGTGTATGCGCATTAGTGCATGTGCTTTATGTTTATGTGTATGATTATGCGGCGCTTTGTGTGTGCATGTGTATGTGTCTGTGTACGTGTCTGTGTGTATATGTGTCTGTGTGCGTGTGTCTCTGTGTTTATGTGTGTATGTATATGCGTGCGGCGTTGGTGGCACACACCTGGCTTTACCCGGTCTCTGTGGTCTAGAGTAGTCATTGTGTGTGTTGTCCAGGCCTTTGACAGCTATGATAAGATTTAGAGAGAGATACACACATCACATCACGTTCATAAACATTCTCTCTGTGTGTCTCTATCTCCCTTTCTGTGCTGGTGTGTGTGTGTGTGAATATCTCTTTCTCTGTGGTGTCTCTCTTGCTTTCTCTCTGTGTGATTGCATCTCTCTTTGCCTCTGTTTCTCTGGACTTGGGTGTGAGCGTATTCATGTATCTCATTTGTGTGTGTGTGTATCTCACTGCATGTGAATGTGTGTGTCTCTCTCTCTATGCATGTGTGTAACTTTTTCTCTCTTCTCTGTACCTGCATGTTTGTATCTTTATGGATCTCTCCGTATCGCCCCCTTCTCGCTCTCTCTCTTTGGCAATAGCCCTTCATCTAACAGTGTGAATCTCTCTCTCTCTCGTTGGATGCCGGCATGTATCTCTCTCTGTGTGTCTCTCTCGGACTATATGTATCACTCTCATTCCGTCTGTGTGTCTGTGTGTGTAGATATGGAGGTGGTGGCACACACCAGGCTTTACCAGGCCTCAGTGGCTGAGAGCAGACATTTTGTTGTATCCCGGCCTGTGACAGCCATTTTGAGGGTCTGCTTCTCTGTTAATAACGATATAAGCTGCAGCTCTGGGCTGTGTGGGTAATGCCCTCATTGTGGTGACATGAGCGAACTCAACACACCATGGTTTTTCAGCTCAAATTATCAGAGGACATACGCCAAATCTCGATTCACAACTGTCCGATTGTCAGTGAAACAAACAGCCCCAGTTTGAGCTTTCGCTGTGTGTTGATGTTATATTTGAGCTGTGTTTGATTTCCGAGTTGTTTTTGCCCTTTGCTGTCGTGCTGTGACTGTCAGCAGCAGAGAGTGACAGAGGCTGTGAGTTCAGCTCTGCACATCCCCAGCGCCTGGTTTCCTGTCTTTCTGTACAAATTCTGAGACAAATGCAGAACAAGAAGCCGCGGCTTTAGCCATTGACCAAAAACTCTTTGACTTCTCACTGTGGCCAACTGTGGAGCAGACACTTTGTGCTCTGCCCCAGACTGTGCGTGTGTGCAGTGAGGGCGTGACCCACACTGTATGCTCTGCTTATACCGCTCTCCCTGTCTCGCACCCTTCCCTATCCCGCACCCTCTGTGAAATTGGCTGCTGCATTCGTGTACAAAATACTGATTCACTATAATTCACAGTAAGTGGCGAAATGCTTTTAGACATCCTCCTGACTTGAAACAAAACAATTGCAAGAATCGTTTGTACATTTATGTGTAATTGCGTTTTAGTGAGAAATCTGAGCATATCTAATTAATTTGCTGAATTTATCATAACGTCAATCTTGTGATTTACTTCATTGCAGGATACATGTCAAATGTGAGGAAGACGGACAGTCCATTGGAAACGCGAACCTGGTGATATTGCCAGAGCCACCACATCTGGATTTCCTTTTAGCCTTGTGACAGACGCTATAGAAAAAACGTAAATAAGGCTCAACACCTGTTGCGAACCTGACCAACTGGGCTGCACTTAGCAGCAATTGAGCAATTGAGCGACTTGTTGGAAGTTGCTGGTAAAGAAACATATCTCTAAAATACAGAGCCACGAGAAAACCAATGATTCAATTAAATGGTCTCCGTTACCATTAATAAACACATCCACATCTGGGGTGACTGAAACAGCGACCACATCTGGTGTTCCTCAACAACATTGTGATACGTTTTCACCACTTTGGGAGATTCAAGTGAGATGGCCTCTACGGAGCCTGAACAAAGTGCAAGAACACAGGGCATTGCTATGACCCGTGGTGGGGACCAGACACCACGCAACACACCAACAGGTAATGACTTCACTTTAACTGTTTTTGAGGAATGTCATAAAGAGATGATATTGAACAAAACTAAAGTGTTTATTAAGTAACTTTAAACACAAACGTGCACATTTATCGCACATACTTTGGAATTGGAAGGCCAGTTATTCTCTGATGGGGTTGAGCAAATTCCCAATTTGTGGAATGGAAGATCGGGGACTTGCTGAACCCACACATTTCAGTCTCAACATCTTCTTCCTGAGGGTCTGAACTCCTTCACCTCTCCGGCTTCTCCCTCAAACTCATCAAATCCGTGCGCATACTGGGTGTTAGGTCCGATCCTTTCTCCCCCACATTCGTTCCCTTAACAGACCCTTTTTTTTATCAACCCTCTACCACATTGGCTACCTCTCTCCATACCTCACATCTAAAGCAGCCAAAACCTTCATCCACGACTTTGGCACTTCCCTTCTGCAGATTTCCAATGCCCTCCCTGCTGGTCTCCACAGTTCCACCATACATAATATTCAATTCACTCCGCCATCCGGATACTGACCCACACAAAACTCTGCTCCCCATCCCACCAGACATTGCTTTGCTTCTCTTGCTCCCAATTTCCAAACTGATCGACGTGAAGATCCTCTCTCTCGTTTTCAAATCCCGTTATGCCACTGAGAGGTAGAATCTGTTTCCACTGGCGGGTGGGTCAGTAAACAGGGAAATATACGGAAGATAATTTGCTAAAGATCTGGAGGCGAGTCCTGCAGTGGATTGTTAGGCTGGACTATGAAGCCAAAGCCCTGATGTGGAGCTTGAATGATACCAACTGTGCCAGGCTGATTGCTGTCTGACTTCAGCTTCTAAACAATGTTTTAGGCCAACTGAGGTTTATTTATTCTGGGCTTTTGTAACAATCAACTTGGTTATACATCCTGAAACATGTTTCAGGGAATAATAAGAAAATATTGTCTGACTAACGTTTTTATTGGTCGCTCACAGGTACAAATACTTTATTCACTGAGACTCTGGCACTCTACGACGAATACCAGCTGCACAGACTGACAAAATTCTACCGGGACAGATTGGGACAGGCCATTGAGGAAGGCGTCGAGGACATCAGCTCAAGGCTGACACAGAAGGAATGTTTCAGCCCCCAGGAGCACAAAGTAGGTTTCACTCAGATTGTAACATTTCCCTTTCATTTGTTCAGGTCTCACAAAGACCATGCCTGACTGCATGGCCGATGTACTGCATTACCAGGAAATCAATAGAACAGTAAATAACCTGGTAATATACCAGGTATGTTATAGAGCAAGTCATGCACTACATGATTCTGTTGGAGCAGTACAGCGTGGTGTAAGAAGTGTTTGTAGAACCGCAAAAGAGAGAACACATGTCGTGTTTGTATCGCGCCGTTCACATGGTGAGAAAGTCTCAAGGCACTAGAGAGTTGAAAGTTAGAACCCAAGCTGGATTTGAGAAGGGAACGGGATGGAAAATGATTAAATGAATCATCACAGCCGAAAGCAGTTTGTGGAGGGAGACTTAGCAAGTCCAGCAAAATCATCAATGGAGCTGCTGATCTCTCCACCTTCAATATATTATTGCTCACTCTCTGCAGAAACTCACTGAGCTCACAAATAGTGGGCAGAGGAGAGAAAGCTCCAAACTCCTTCTGAACCTGGTGATGGGGAAAGGTTCCCAGGCCCGGAAAGTGATGTGGGAATCCTTTGTGAAAATGAGGCTAACTTTGCCCAAACTGAACAAAATTATGACTGAAATACAGCAGCAAGGTAAGGTTTGATGTTACCCTATGCCTCCTTTCACATTTTACTGAGTCACCGTTCTTTCAAACTAATGTCATTAACTCTATTCAAACAGGTGCCAGTCTCGTGGATGAAGTGACGATTAATCGTAGTGTACCCGACGTCCCCAGTGATCTGAGAGGTATGTGACAGGGTCACGTTTCGAGACTTCTGAAATACAGTTTTTCAGTTTACCATTCACTGGTGATATTCAGAAAACATAAACGAAGAGAGGGGAGAAGGGAGCGAAGTATCGAGGGGAGAGGCGCGTATGGAGGGGAGAGGGGCGTATGGGGGGAGAGGGGAGTACGGAGTGGAGTACGGGGTAAGAGGGGGGTTTAGAGGGGAGAGGAGAGCAGAATATGCAGGGGAGAGGAAAAGGGATTATGGATGGGAGAGGGGATTACAGAGGGCAACGGGGATTATGTAAGGGAGAGGAGAGGATAGTTTGGAGGGGAGAGGAGAGGGGAGTACGAAGGGGAGAGGGGGGTAGGAGGCAGGGTAGTGTAGCGGAGAGGAGGGAGATGAGGATCGGTGGGGAGGGGGTCGGGGTGGGATGTTCCTTATTGGATTCTTAAATTATTTCAGCAAATATTAATTTGGAATGATCTTTCCACAATAAGTCAGAGATGACTTCTCACAAGTCAGCATACAATGGCCGAAAATCTACCATGGAAATTCAAATGGTTCAACACTTGTTTGCCTGGCTCAGATGGTGCTTTTGTTGTTTCGGAGTCAGAGGTTGTGGGTTTAAGCTCACAACAACAAGACTGTCTTGACCATCCAGTGCAGTTCTGGGATGGGCTGCATTGTCGGAGATGTCATTATTTGGATATTAAACCGAGGTCCTCTCTGTCTGTTCAGGCGGATTTTAAGATCCCACGGCACCATTTAAAAGAGAAGGGAGTTTATCGCTCCCAGTTTCCAGGCCAATAATGCCTCGAAAAACAGTAGTCTCTCATTTCACAGCTGTTTGTCAGACATCGCTGTGCACAAATTGGCTGCTCTGTTTGCCAAGAAAACACAGTTACTACACTTAACAACAAATCGTGTGCAGCGATTTGGGCAGTACTCCTGCCTTGAAAGGCATTACACTGAATCTAAGTATTATTGTTCAATAAGGCTGATTAATTTATGATTATTTAATGTTCTACATGAAGCCATTCAGCGACTGCACAAGGAGACGTTACACAAACAATGTGAGAAACTGGTAGTGAAGACCATCCTAATAAAGGAGAAGGTGAAGGAGTTTCAGTTGGTTGATCGCTACACGCAATTAACTATTATTTCTGATGTACGTGACCGGGAACTGGTAGAACATGAGCTGCTGGCGAGAGGCAGAGACCACGAGGAGTGGAGACAGAAGCAGCTCCGGGGAGAGCTGGAAAAAATCCGAATTGATAAACTGTTCCACAGCAGCTTCTCTGGAGGAGGTTTATTTTCCTGGATGAAAAAAGTCTACAAGAGAAGCGGATCTGGCAATTTCACAGGGACTTCCGCAGTAGTAAGTGGAGTGGCGGGGATTGGAAAAACAACCATGGTGCAAAAGATTGTCCATGACTGGGCCACAGACAAAATCTATCCTCACTTTCAATTTGTTTTTATTTTTAAATTCCGAGACTTAAACAGCCTTAACTGCAGAATAACACTGAGCCGCCTGATTGTGGAACAGTATCCGTACCTCAGTGGTGTTCTGGAGGAGCTGTGGAAACACCCAGAGATATTGCTCTTTATATTCGATGGTTTGGATGAATTTAGGGGCAGTATTGATTTCGCTGACAGTCGGAGAGACACAGAGCCTCAGCGCAGGTGCACAGACCCTGAATTCCGTTGTAAACTTTCTGACATTGTGTACAGTTTAATACAGAACAAGCTGCTGCCAGGCTGCTCAGTGCTGGTGACCAGCCGCCCCACTGCATTACAGTTACTGGCAAAGGCTCAGGTCAGTGTCTGGGCTGAAATCCTGGGATTTGTGGGTGAAGAGAAAAGGGAATATTTTCACAAGTTCTTTGAGGATCAGGAGGTGGCGGCTGCTGTTTACAGCCACGTGGAGGAAAATGAGCTCCTGTTCACCATGTGCTTCAACCCGTCCTACTGCTGGATCCTCGCTCTGTCACTGGGACCCTTCTTCACACGGAAACACAGCAACAAACAGCGAGTTCCCAAGACAGTCACACAACTCTTCTCCTATTATATTTATAACATACTATCACATCACAGTGTCAAGATGGAAAGCCCCCGTGATGTGATGCTGAAGATTGGTGAGATGGCCTTCACTGGAGTCTCCCAGAGAAATATTGTCTTTAATGATGAAGATCTGTTCAAATATAACCTCCAGCCTTCGCAGTTCCTCTCTGGTTTTCTCATGGAACTTGTGGAGAGAGAGTCTTCAGAGCACAGCGTGGTCTACACATTCCCGCACCTCACCATCCAGGAGTTTGTAGCCGCACTCGCTCAGTTCCTGTCTCCAAATCCAGGAAATCTGCAGAAACACCTGAATAAAGCTCACAGGGAGGAGGACGGCCGGTTTGAGATATTTCTGCGCTTTGTTGCTGGTCTCTCCTCCTCACGGGCAGCTCAGCCACTGAAGGAGTTTCTGGGGCCATTTGTCCATCAGACAACGCTTGCGGTGATCGATTGGCTGAAGGAGAAGGTTAAACTCAGATCAGAGACACAGACACCGTCACTGGGAAAAGGAAACTGCTGAACACACTCCATTACCTGTTTGAGTCTCAGAATCAAGCCCTGGCACAGCTCACACTGGGCTCTGTACACACAGTGACATTTGGTGACTTCTCTTCAGAGAAAGCATTGAGACTGACACCGATAGACTGTGTTGTGGTGTCTCAGGCCATTGGACTGTGTGACACAATAAAACAACTGAATCTGATGAACTGCTACATTCAGGAGGAGGGTCTCCAGCGTCTGGTTCCTGCTCTGCACAAGTGTCAAGAGTTGCTGTAAGTTACTCTGTTTGTAAATCTTAATCCTATTATTCTTATTTCAAAGCCATTCTCCAGGAATTCAATGACATTAAACACCAGCTGATCAATGGGAGAT
This sequence comes from Callorhinchus milii, assembly GCF_018977255.1. Classification (NCBI taxonomy): domain Eukaryota; kingdom Metazoa; phylum Chordata; class Chondrichthyes; order Chimaeriformes; family Callorhinchidae; genus Callorhinchus; species Callorhinchus milii. Next base: position 46,725 of record NW_024705094.1, read on the forward strand.
TGGTATCACACAACTGGAGGGAACAGTGGGTCACACTGTGATGGCCGTCACACACCACAGGCCTGTCCTGGGGGATTGGGATGTGAATGGCTGACATTCCACTGCACACCTGACTGCTCCACACTCTGAGCTCGTCGATGGCATTTCCAGGTTGCTGATGTTATTGGGATTAGTTCCTGACTCCTGACGGTGATGCTCACTTTATTGAATAAATTGTAACTTGATCCCAGGTCAGTCAGACCAGAGCTTATTCAGAGACACCATTCGGTTTTTCATGGTTATTCATACAGGAGATGGTTCTCCTGACCACAGAGTCTCTGACACACAGTCACCCTTCTAACCTCTAAGCCTCTGAGCTTCGCACCAGCTCAGGACCCCAGGGCTCACTCTCCTGAACCGTGTGGTTCGGCCGGAGGATTCCTGTGTCCTCTCCTCCTGGCGGCAGCTCCTCCCTCAGTGCTGTATTCCAGGGTAAAAAGACCTCCCGATGGCTTGGCCATCCCATTTATCCAGGGGCAGACACACACTCTCTCCAGTACAATGCTATAACACTGATACTATATAATTTACCCCAAACATTTCTCGCTCAGCCTGACATCAGTCTGACAGGTGTGGGCCCTGGTGAAGAGTCTCCATTTCCATCTCCTGAGATCTCACAGCCACAGAGATTTTCTTTCCCAGGTTTGGGGCTCACAGTGTTTGGATAAGGAGAGAATAGAGAGCTACGCTGCCCAGAACCTGGAGATTGCAGGCCGGGCTTCCAGAAGCCAAGACATTAGCCTAACTCACACACTGACTGAGGGTTACAGTGCTGCTGGAATAGACCCAAAGTGAACTGTGCTGCTGCCAGGACCAGGCACTGGGGAGATCCCACTGCATGTAGTCCCAGCAGCCCAGAATGTTAAGACGTCTGTCCAGATAAGGTGCTGTAACAAATGCAAGGCTTATTATTACGATTATTGTTATCTGATGCTGTCTCTTACACCAGCTACACTTTGTCTCCATAAACAGTTGTGTTTCTCTGTCTCTCCCACAAAACACACAGTCACTACGCTTTATAATATATTATTTCTCAGTCTCGTTTACTTTTTGTCTCTTTCTCTCTCTCTCTCTCTCTCTCCTCTCTCTCTCTCTAAGTCCGTCTGTATCTGTTCTTTTCTCTAAGTCTCTCTCTATCAGTCTCTCTCTCAGTCTTTCTCTATGTCTCTCACTCTCTCTTTCAGTCTCTCTCTCAGTCTCTTTCCCTCTCAGAGTTTCAGTCTCTCTGTCACTCCCGCTAAACACAGATTCACTACACACACATATATATTCTTGCTCAGTCTCTCCCCATCTTTCTTTCTCTCTCTCTCTGTCTCTCCCACAAAATACACTGGATATATATCTCTCACTGCCTTTTTCTTCCTATCGCTGTCAGTCTTTCTCCTCGTCTCTCTCTCGTTCTCCCTCATTCTCACTTTCTGTCTCTTGCTTTCACTCTCAGTCTCTCTCTCAATCTCAGTCACTCGCTGCTTCTTCCGTTGAGTCTCTCTCTCACTCTTCCCCACAAAACACAGTCACTACACTTTTTAATAAATTCGCTCTGTGTATGTGTCTCTCTTGCTCTCTCACGCACACACACAGTCTCTTTGCTTCTCCCTCTCTCTGCCTCTTTCTCTGTCAGTCTCTTTGTCTCCTCCTCTCTAAGAGAGAGAGAAAAAGCCTCCTACCATACACTTAATAATGTAGTCTCCCTCTCAGTCTCCCTCTCTTCACTAACTCTGTCTCATTTTCTATTTCTTTTGCAGTTTTTTTTCTCACTCATATTCTCTCTCTTTGTCACTCAGTCTCTCTCTCTCTCTCAGTTTCCTTCTCGCTCTCTCTGTCTCTCAAAGAAAAACACACAGTCACTTCGCATTTGCTTCCCTCTCGCTCATTCTCTGAAAGCACGAGAGACTGAGAGAGAGAGTAACTGCGAGAGAGAAAGAGACTGAGAGAGAGAGGTAGAGATTGAGAGAGATAGACTGACAGAGAGAGGGAGGTGGGTAGCAAGAGACACCCAGAGAGGGGGTTGGGGAGGCAGAGAAGCACTGAGAGAGAGTGAGTGAGAGACACAGAAAGGGAAAGATAATAAGAGCGCGAGTGTGACAGAAAGTTATAGCGATATACCGGGAGAGAGACTGAGTCAGAGGGAGAGGCACTGTGAGAGAGAGACTGGGAGAGAGAGACTGAGATAGAAACGGATACTGAGAGAGAGAGAGAAACTGTGAGAGAGAAAGATAAGCGAAGGACAGATAAAGAGAGATAGACTGAGAGGGAGTGACTACGAAAGAGAGAAAGAGCCTGGGAGAGATACAAAGAGAGAGAGAGAGAAACTGAGAGAGACTGTGGACAAAATATATTACAAACCGTAGTGACTGTGTGTTTTGTGGGAAAGACAATGGGACAGAGACTGGGAGAGAAAGACCGAGAGAGGAAGACTGAGAGAGAAAGAGACTGATAGAGAAACAAAGAGATAAACACTGAGAGAAAGGAGTAGAGACTGTGAGAGGAAATATAATTTGTGGTGACTGTGTTTGTGGGAGAGATTCAGCGAGAGACTGTGAGAGATGCTGATAGAGATTGAGCGAGAGGCTGCATGAGAGAAGGAGAGCGACAGATGGAGAGCGAGACTGAGAGTTGGAGAAAGAGACACTGACTCAGGGAGCGAGAGAAAGAGAGACAGACAGACTGGGAGAGAAACTGAAAGAAAGAGAGAGAGATAGAAAATGAGAGAGCGATAGACTGACAGCCAGAGAGAGAGAGGTAGAAAGAGCTAATGAGAGATAAACAGCGTAGCAGTGAGAGAGGGAGAATAAGAGACACAGAGCGAGAGACTTAGAGAGAGAATGCGAGAGAGACTGAGTGAGAGAAAGATAGAGCAATGGACAGATTGAGAGATAGTGTGAGTGAGAGCCTGGTAGAGAGAGAATGGGAAAGAAACTGAAGCAGAAAGAGAACGCGGCACAGAGAAAGAAAGACTGAGACAGATGGACTATGAGAGAGAACAAAATTGGGAGAGATAAACAGAGAGAGAGACTGAGAGCGACTGTGGAGAAAATATATTAAAAGCTGTGGTGACTGTGTGTTTTGCGTAAAAGATAGAATGAGAGACGGAGAGAGAAAGAGGCTGAGAGACACTGTCAGAGAGAGACAGAGAGATAGAGCGACTGAGATAGAAAGATTTTTGGAGAGCCTAAGAAAGAGACTGATAGAGAGACTGAGAGAGAGACACAATGAGAGACAGAGAGAGAGTAAGAGAGAGAGAGAGAGAGAGAGACTATGAGAGGATATATAACATATAGTGAATGTGTTTTCTGGGAGAGACATAGCGAGAGACTGTGGGAGAAACTGAAGGGGAGACAGAATGAGAGAAAGACAGAGCGATAGACTGAGACTGAGAGAGTGATGGGTGCGGGAGGGGGGTGGGTGATAGACAGACAGAGAGAGACACAGACAGAGAGACTGACAAAAAGAGGGAGAGATACAGACAAATAGAGAGAGAGAGAGAGAGGCAGACACACAGAGAGAGATACAGGCAGACAGACAGACAGAGAGACAGACTGACAGACAGAGATAGAGTATCAGAGTGACATACAGACAGACAGTCACACACCGACAAACAGACAGACAGACAGGCAGGCAGGCAGGCAGGCAGGACAGACAGACAGACAGACAGGCAGGCAGGCAGGCAGGCAGACAGACAGGCAGGAAGAGTGAGAGACGGACAGAAAGACGGACGGAAAGAGAGAGATTCACAGAGTGTCTGAAAGAGACTGAGGTAGAGACTGAATGAGAGAAAGACACAGCGAAAGGCGGAGACAGATTGAGTTGGAGAGAGGGAAAGACACTGTGACAGAGAATATATTGTGTATTGTAGAGACAGTATGTTATGGGGGTGAGACAGAGACTGAGACAGTGAGAATGAGAGAGAGTGACTGAGAGAGAGAGAATGACAGATTCCAGAGAGAGAGAGAGAGGGAGAGAGATGGAGAGAGAGTCAGAAAGAGAGATTGAGAGGGACTGAGAGAGAGCGACTTCATGAGAGAAAGAGAGAGTGAGAGGCAGAGTGACTGTGTGAGAGAGAGGGAGAGAAAGTGAAAGCCAAAAAAGAAAGAGAGGATTTGACTGAGGTAGACACAATGACCGTGAGACAGAGACTGGGGAGGAAATGTATCATAAAGTGTAGTGTCTGTTTGTTTTGTGGACAAGACTGAGAGAGGGACTAAGAGACAGAGAGATTAAGAGAGAGAGAAAGAGGCTGAGAGAAAGAGAGAGATAGAATGAGAGAGGAAATATAACATAGAGTACTGTGTGTTTTGTGAGAGACACAGAGAGAGATACAGTGAGAGAGACTGAGACAACAATATATTATAAGGCGCAGTGACTATTTTGTGGGAGAGACAATGAGAACATGTTAAATTGGTCATTTTCAATCTACCACTGTTTGTGGGACATTGCTGTGCGCAATTGGCTGCGCGTTCGCCCACAAATATACAGTCAATTCACTTTACAGTGTGTTCTGTGAAGCGCTTTGGGACATCCTCCCGACGTGAAAAGCGCTATATCAAATGCAAGGATTATTATTATTATTATTATTATGTGAAAGTGACTGTCAGACAGACAGAGACTGAGAGTGTAAGAGACTGACAAAGAGAGAGACAGATTCAGAAAGAGAGAATGAGAGTGACAGAGGGAGAGACAGAGAGAGATTAAGTGAGAGAAAAACAGAGTCAGAGATAGCGAGAGAGGCTCAGAGAGAAACGGAGTGAGAAACTGGGAGAGAAACGGAGAGCAAGAGATAGACTGAGAGAGAGGGTGAGTGTGAACATATTATAAAGTGTAGTGACTTTCTTCTTGTGAGACACAGAGAGAGACTGAGAGNAAAAAGAGAGAGATAAAGAGAATGCGTTAGAGAAAGAGAGACTGAGAGAGAGAGACTCAAATGGAGAGTGAGAGACAGTATGAAAGCAACTGTAAAATAAAATATGTTATTAAGTGTAGTTACTGTGTTTTGTGGGAGAGACAGAGAGAAAGAATCTGAGAGGGAGACTGAGTTAGAGAGAGAGAGAGACTGAGAGGCAGAGAGAGAGACTCTAAGTTAGATAGAGAGAGACTGAGTTAGAGATAAAGGGAGACTGAAAGAGAGAGAGAGATAGAGAGAGAGAGACTCAGAGCGAGAGACTGAGAGGAAGAGAGACTGAGAAAGACTGAAAATATATTATAAAGTGCAGTGCCTGTGTTTCATGGGAGAGATAGAGAGACTGACTTACAGTCGTGGAGTCCTGCAGCTCAGTGATTATAGCGCTCGCTTTACAAGTAAGAGACCTGAGTTCAATTCCAGGCACAGAGCGAAACCTTGGGCAAGTTTCCTTACTCCACACAGAGCCTAATAATAATCCCTCCGAAAAAACCAAAAAACAATAACAAATCGGTTATTTTCAATCCACGACTGTTTGTGGGACATCGCTGTACGCAATTGGCTGCCGCGTTCGCCCCCAAATATACAATCACTTCTCTTTCCAGTGTGTTCTGTGAAGCACTTTGGGACGTCCTCCCGACGTGAAAAGCCCTATCTCAAATGCAAGGATTATTATTATTATTATAAAGGTTTATTTAACCTGCTGAGCCCTCGGGGTGCGCGGGTGGAGGGGTCGGAGCTCAGCTCAACATCACCCGGATCTTAGCATCTTTCTCCATCTTCAAAATGGAATCATCAGATCACTTTCCGGGGGTAATAATCCCTTCGGAAAAATAATAATAATAATAATAATTTGGTCACTTCAACCCCCGGCTGTTTGTGGGGGCGTCGCTGGGCGCCATCGGCTGCCACGTTTCGCTCAGAAAACGCAACAACAACAAACATTTTCTACAGCGCCTGAGTTTCACATCGGGAAGACGTCCCAAAAAAAAACTCAACAATAAATTGGTCATTTTCAATCTACGACTGTATGTGGGACACTGCTGTGTGCAATTGGCTGCCGCGTTCGCCCACAAATATACAGTCAATTCACTTTAGAGTATATTCTGTGAAGCGCTTTGTGACGTCCTCCCGACATGAAAAGCGCTGTATCAAATGCAAGGATTATTATTATTACAGAGAAAGATCGATAAAGAGTGACTGAGAGAGAGAGAGAGATTGGGAGAGATTATGAGAGAAATATATTACAAAGTTTAGTGACTGTTTTGTGGAGGGTGAGATACAGAGAGTGAGACAATGAGAGATACCGAACGAGAGAGAGAGTCAGTGAGCGACTGTGAGAGGGAATGGAATAGACTATAAAAGAGAGAGTGACTACGAGAGAGAGAGAGAAAGAGAGAGCACAACAGAAAGCAAAACTGAGACACCGACAGAGAGAAAATCTGAGAGAGAGAGACAGTGAGAGAAAATATTTTAAAGTGCATTGACTGTGTGTTTTATTGGAGTAACGGAGAGAGACTGGGAGCGAGAGAGAGCGAGCCAGAGAGAGGGAGAGAAAGGGAGAAACCGCGGGACAGACGGAGAAAGAGATTCTGAGAGAGACTGAGAAACCGATAGACAGAGTGAGAGAGAGACTGAGCGAGAGCCCGAGAGCCCGAGAGAAAGAGAGGGCGAGGGAGAGTCTCGCTGTGAGAGGGAGAGAGAATGAGAGAAAGAGAGACTTAGAGGGAGAGAAACAGACTGTGTAGAACATATATTATGAAGTGCAGTGACTTTGAATTATGTTGGAAAGACAGTGAGTAACTGTAATGAGAGAGAGAGAGAGACTGAGGTGGGTAGAGAGAATGTGAGGAAGATAGAGACTGAGAAACATTCAGAGAAAATATACTGTATAGTGTAGTGAATGTGTTTTCAGAGAGATAGAGAGACCGAGAGAGAAACTGACAGAGAGGGAGACAGAGAGAGAGAGAGAGGGAGAGAGACAGAAACAGAAAGAAAGATTGAGAGAGAGAGAGAGAGAGAGAGACTGTCAGAAAATAAATTACAAAATGCAGTGACTATGCTTTGGAGAGACACGAGAGAGAGACTGTGACAGATAGAGAGAGAATAAGAGAGAGAGAGACGAGGAGAGAAAGTGACTGAGTGCGAGAGAGAGAGAGACAGACAGTAGGAAAGAGAGACTGCGAGAGAGCCATAAATATATACTTATAGAAAGGGACTGATAAGAGACTGGGAGTGAAACTATATTTTCAAGTGAACTTACTTTGTGATTTGTGGGAGAGACAGAGAGAGAAAAGAGAAACATTGAGGGAGAGAGAGAGAGAAAGAGAAAACGAGTTTGAGAGAGAGCGCGATTGAAAAACAGAGAGAGTGACTGAGAGAGACAAAGAGTGAGACTCTGTCAGAGAGAGAGTGAGAGAGAATATACTACCAAGTATGCTAACTGTGGATTGAGTGAGAGACTGAGAGACAGAAAGAGAGAGAGAGAGCGATCGGGAGATTGAAAGAGAGAGACTGAGAGAGATTCAGAGACGGTGATTGAGATTCCGAGAGAGAGAGACGGAGAGCGAGAGAGACTGTGAGGGACAGAAACAGTTTGCGTGTGTGCACGTGTGCGGGTGTTTCTGACTCTTGTCCCACAGTGTATGTTTGTTTTTGTATCTGTGTGTACATTCGTGTCTGTTTGCGGGTTCCATGTGTGTGTGTGTGTGTGTCCGGCTCAGACATGTATGATGTTGGGGCTTCCTCCCTAATCCTGAGACATTTAACTCACTCAGGTCAATGATTCCATGTGTATTCCCAAACGGCTTTCGCTCCCGGACCCAAATACATTTGTGGAGAAATCATGTCCTGAGGCAGTGTTTAGTTGGTAACTTTACAGCCCAAAACGTCTGTGCAAAATCCTCCCCCAGAATAAAGTCTACACAGCTTCAGCCCTGAGTTAGCCTGTGTCTGCTCACACACTGCAGTCTGAGCCCTGTAGCTCAGTGGTTAGAGCCCTCCCCTCGCTAGCGAGAGGGCCTGGGGGTGATTCCTGACAGATCAAAACTTTACGGCTGTTTCCTTACTCCACTCGTGTCTGTTTGCCTCACAGTCAGTCACAATCCGATTGTTAGACAGTTTGCAGATCGCGTTTCCAGGGTTAATAATCCACTCAAAAAATATTTCATGAGAGATTGTGAGAGAGACTGAGAGATAGAGAGGGACTGAGAGAGAGAAACGGACAGGGGATACAGAGACTGAGAGAAAGACTGAGAGAGAGAGAGAATGTGAAAGAAAGAGACTAGGGGAGAAGAAATATAATGCGTAGTGACTTTTTTGTGAGAGGGACTAAGAGACAGAGACAGAAAGAGAGAATGAGAGAGGCAGATAATGAATGGAGACTGAGTAGAAAAAAATCGAGCGAGAGACAAAGACAGAGACTGATATAGAGTGAAATGTAAAGAGTGAGACTGAGGGACAGACTGAGAGAAGAGAAAGAGGGAGAGAAAGAGAATCGGATAGAGACTGTGAGAAAGAAACTAAGAGGGAGACTGAGAGAGAGAAATACTGAGAGAAAGACAGACAGAGTGAGAGACTGAATGAGAGAAAAAAAAGAGCGAGAGACCCAGAAAGAGAATGACAGAGAAAAGCGTAGAAAGAGCGAGACTGTGAGAGAGATATTATAAAGTAGAGCGACACTGTGTTTTGTGGGTGACAGAGAGTTATTGCGAGAGCGAGATAGAGAGTGAGCGAGAGAGAGAAAAACAGAGAGTCAGTGAGAGAGACTGACAAAGAGAGGGAAAGAGACAGCGAGAGAGAGAAAGAGAGCAGAAAGAAAGGAGGAGAGAGAATCAGAGAGGCACTGAGAAAGACTGAGATACTGGGAGAGAGACAGAGAGTCTGAATGGCTCAGACTGAGAGATCCAATGGCTGAGAGAGAGAGACTGAGAGAGAGTGAGAGACTGGGAAAGGGAGACTGAGAGAGACAAACTGAGTGAGAGAATGAGAGATAGAGAGTGACTGCGACAGAGGGAGAGTAACAAACAGAGATAGACTCTGAGAGACAAAGTGACTCAGAGACACGGAGTGAGAGAGACTGTGAGAGTGAGACAGAAAGAGATACTGAGAGACACCGATACAAAAATATAGTCTGAGAGTCTGAGAGGAATAGAGACTGAGAGACAGAGATAGAGAGAGAGAGATAGTCCGAGAGACACACAGAGAGAGAGAGAGGCCGAGAAAGAGAGAGGCTGAGAGGGAGAGAGTTAGAGAGACTAAGCGAGATAGACTGAAAGACAGAGGCTTAGAGAATGAGAGAAAGGGGGGAGAGAGAGAGAGAGTGAGAGATCGAGATTGAGAGAGAGAGAGGCTTTAGGGCGAGAATGAGCGACTGAGAGAGAGGCAGAGGGAGAGACTGTGAGAGTGACTGTCAAAGAGAGACCGAGAAAGAGAGGGGGAGAGAGAGCGACATAGTCTTAGAGAGCGACTGAGAGAGATACTGAGAGAGAGAGAGAGAGAGAGAGACAGAGAGAGAAAGACTCATTGAGACATAAATGGAGAGAGATCATATTATAATGTGCAGTGAGTGCATGTTTTGTCGGTGAGACAGACAGAGAGACAGAGATAGTGACTGAATGAGATTGGCTGAGAGAGAGAGAGATCGAGAAAGAGAGAGGGAGAGAGAGACTGAGAGAAAATATATTTTAAGGTGCAGCGAATGTGCGTTTTGGGGGGAAACAGATAACAGTGAATGAGAGATTGAGAGGGAGTGATTGGGAGGAATTGCGGGAGAGATAGAGAAAGAGACTGAGAGAGAGACTGAGAGAGAAAATGATTCAGAGATACAGAGTGAGAGAGAGAATCAGGGACAGCCTCAGAGAGCCTGAGAGACAGAGACTGAGACAGTGAGAGAGAGAGAGAGAGAGAGACTGAGAGAAAGAGAGAGACAGTGAGAGAGAGTATGTTATAACGTGCAACAACTGTGATTTGTGGGAGAGGCAGAGAAGAAACTGAAAGAGAGACAAAAAGTGAAAGACAAACAAGGAGACAGAGAGAGACGGTGAAAGAGAATATATTATAAAACGTAGTGACTGTTTTGAGGGAGAGACAGAGAGAGAATTAGCGAGAGAGAGAGACAGACTGTGATGTGTGGGCACACGTGTGTGTGTGACACTGGTCCCAGCGCCTTGGGACTTGCTCCAAACGTGAAAGGCTCCTGTATATACATGTCAATGTGTATTGTGTTGTTACTCTATATTCCCTGTGTTTGTGTCTCTGTGTCCAGGCTGGAGGGCAATAATCTGGGAGATTGTGGAGTGAAGCGATTGTGTGAGACTCTGAGGAATCCGGAGTGTAAAATACAGAGTCTGTGGTAAGTAACGCACTGTGTCTCCAGAGTCTGAATGGCTCCAATATCTCAATGTGTTTATTGTGACTGTCTGATCAGTGCGGCTGAATATTGTGACAGGAATCGGTGTGACAGTGTGAGGCCACAAGCCATCGTTTACATCAAACTCTCAACATGTGGTAATGTGTCTGTGTGTCTCGGTGTGTGTGTCTCTGTCTGCGAGTCTGTGTCTGTGTGTGTATGTATATTTGTGTGTGTGACTGTTGTTAGAAACATTTGCAACTATCTCCAACAACGTTATAATGATCCGGTTCCAGTTTACCAATTGGTTGAGTTCAGTCACTATTTTCATATCAAAACAGCAGGTAATACACAAATAAATGAAACAATAAAGTAATACACAAGGCACAAAGCGGTACCGAGCGGATTCCTGTCACAGCACTGGTCGTGTCCCGCACTGCTCCGCTACCGATCCCGAGAGATATCTAACACACCTTTGTTTAAAGACACCTTAATATCTCCAGACAAAGCTGTCNTTTTTTAAGAAAAACAACTCCTTATATGGTTCTGTCTACAAAATGTTTCAATTCTCCGTTTAACCACATTATTCTCTCCTGATCAGTCCCTCAGTCCAGTGTGTAAGTTTGAACAGACATTCTGTGTCCCTGTAAGTCCTGACCGTGTGTTGCCATTGTTTTGGGCTCTGCCTTCAGTCACTGAGATTTGCCGCCTTTGCACTTCTATTTTATATTCTTCAACCACACTTTAACATTAACCCATTACAACACTGTGTGTATGTCTCTGTGTGTGTGGGTGTGTGTCAGTGCATGTGATTGTACCTGTGTGTGTGTCTTGTGTGTGTCTGGTTGCGTATCTGTGTGTGTGTGTGTGTGTGTCTTTCTGTGTATGTGTGTCTATGAATGTTGTTGTGAGTGTGTTTTTGTGTGTTTTTGAGTGAGCTGTGTTTTTATGGTGTATGTGCGATTGTGTGTGTTTGTTTCTGTGTTTCTGTGTGTGTATTTGTGCGCGTTTGTTTCTGTGTATGTTTGTGTATGTGTGTGTGCATTTGTGAGTGTTTTTATGTATGTGTCAGCACCTTGGGACGTCCTTCCGACGTGAAAGGCGCTATACAAATATTGTTGTTGTTGTTATGTGTGTTTGTGTATGTTCCTGTGAGTGTGTGCGATTGTGTGTGTGTGTTTGTGTGTGTGTTCCCAACTCTTCCCTTCACAAACTGCAGATCATCCAAAATCTGCAGCTCCTGTACTCCCACACACCAGGCTCCCCGACCCCATCACTCCCAACCCCGCCCGACCCCATCACTCCCACCCTCGCCCGACCCCATCACTCCCACCCTCGCCCGACCCCATCACTCCCACCCTCGCCCGACCCCATCACTCCCACCCTCGCCCGACCCCATCACTCCCACCCTCGCCCGACCCCATCACTCCCACCCTCGCCCGACCCCATCACTCCCACCCTCGCCCGACCCCATCACGCTCGCCCATGTCTCTCCGTTGTCCAGAACATCAAGTTCAAGATCCTTGTCCTCACCTTTAAGGCCATCCATGGCCTCGCCCCCTCCTCCCCTCTCTGACCTGCTGACTCCCTAACAACCTGCCTACTCCCTCCGTCCAGTGGGCTCGGGGCTGCTCCATGTCTCTCCCCCGACCCGCCCTCCCATCGGTGTCCGGGCTTTCAGCCTCTCTGCCCCACACTCTGGGACTCCATCCCACGGTCCCTTCGCCTCGCTTCCTCCCTTGTCTCCTTCAAGGCCGGTCTTCAGACCCTTCTCTACTACCGTGCCTTTGATCTCCCTCCCACTTTTCTGCCTTCCCCCAACCCTCCCACACCGATCCCACCACTCACCCCTTCCCTACCTCTGCCCCATGCTCGGTCCCCGACCCCCGACAGTTCAGCGCTTTCGGAAGTCCTCCGGACGTGAAGGGAGTTCTGTAATTGTCATTTTGTTGATGTTGTGTGTTTGTGTTCGTGTTTGTGTGCGTGTAAGTGTGTATGTGTGTTTTTGAGTGTATCTGTGTGTTTGAGAGTTTGTATGTGTATTTATGTGTGTTTTTGCATTTGTTTGCGTGAGTGTGTGTATGTGTGTACGTGTATTGATGTGTGTGTGTGTGTGTTTTTGTGTGTTTTTGTATTTGTGTGTGCTTGCGTGTAGGTGCTTGCACGTGCGCGATTTTGTGTGTATGAGTTTGTGAGTGTTTTATGAGTGTTTATGTGTGTTTCTGTGTGTATTTGTGTGTGTTTTTCTGTGTTTGCGTGTGTGTGTGTATTTGCTTGTGTGTGTTATGTTTGTTTGAGCGTGCATGTGTGTGCGTGTTTGTGAGTTTGCTTTTGTGTGTATTTGTGTGTTTCTGAGTGCATATTTGTGCAAGTGTTTGTGTGTATGTTTATGCATGTTTGTGTATGTGTCTGAATTTGTGCTTGCATGCNTTTTTCTGTGTATGTGTGTTGATATGTGAGTGTTTGTGTGTTTGTTTCTGTGTGTGCGCGATTGTGTGCGTTTGTGTATCGGTGTGTTTTTTTGTATGTGTTTGTATGGGTATGTTTGTGTATCTGTGATTGCGTTTTTCTGTGTGTGCGATTGTGTGAGTGCATTTATGGGAGTGTGTGTTTGTGCGTGTAATTTTGTGTGTGTGTTTGTGTGCATGTGTGTGTATGTGTATTTCTATGTGTATATGTGTCTCTGTGTGTGTGTCTGTGTGTTTCTGTCTCTGTGTGGGTGCATTTGTTCTCTGGGTCATGTAATTGTGTGTGTGTATTTGTGTTTATGTGTGTGTGTTTGTGTGTGATTTTGTTGAATTTATGTGTGTTTGTGTGAGTTTTTGCGTGTGTGTGGTTGCATGAGTGTGTTTGTGTGTGTGTGTTTGTGTGAATGTGTGCGTATGTCTCTTTGTGTGTGCCTTTCTGTGTTTATATGTGTCTCTGTATGTGTGTGTGTGCGTGTTTGTGTGTCTGTATGTATCTGTCTCTGCGTGGGTGCTTTTCTTCTGTGGGTCATGTATTTGTGCGTGTGTGTTTGTGTGAGCTTTTGCGGGTGTGTGGTTGCCTGAGTGTGTTTTTGTGTGTGTGTCAGTGTGTGGGTATTTGTCTGTGGGTCATGTGTTGTTTGTGTGTGTATGTATTTATGTGTGTGCGTGTTTCCGCGTGTGTGTGTCTATCTGTGTATGTCTATGTGTGTTTGTGCATGTCTGTGTGTGTGTATTTGGCTTTGGGACATGTGTTCTGTGCGTGTACGTGCATTTATGTGTGTGGTTGTGTGGGATTTTGTTTATGTTTGTATGTGTGCGTGTGATTGTTTGCGCGCGTGTGTTTATGCGTGTGTGCGATTTTGTGTGCATGAGTTTGTGAGAGTTTGGGCGTGTTTGTGGGTTTCTGTGTTTGAGTGTGTGCATATTTGATGTGTGTTTGTTTGTGTATGTGTATTTATGTGTGCGTGTTTGCATGTGATTTTGTGTGTCTGTATTTATTTCGGTTTTATGTGTGTTTGTATGTTTGTGTGTTGTGTTTGTTTGTGTGTATATGTGCGTGCGTGTTTGTAAGTTTGCTTTTGTGTGTGCTTCTTTGTTTGTGTGTTTCTGTGTGTGTGTATTTGTGTGTGTTTGCGTGTATGTTTGTGTTTGTATGTTTGCTTGTGTTTATTTCTGTGTTTACGTATGTGCGTTTGCATGTGTTTGTGTGTCGTGTCTGTGTGAGTATTTGTTTGTGTATGTTTCTCTGACTGCGGGGGATTGTGTGCGTTTGTGTGTCTGTGTGCTTCTTTGTGTGTTTCTGTGTGTGTTTTCGTACATATGTTTTTGCGTGAGTGTGTTTGTGTGTGCGTTTATTTATGTGCATTTGTGTGCATGTGTGTTTCTATATGTATGTGTGTATTTCAGTGTGTCTGCGTGTGTGTCTATGTGTGCGCGTTTGTGTGTGTTTGAGTGTGTGTTTCTGTATGTGTGTATTTGTATGTGGGTCACATAGCGTTTATATAAGTGTGTGGGTAAGAGTGTATCTGTGGCTGCGTGTCTGTGTTCGTGTGTATCCTGGTGTGTATGTGTGTGTTTGTGTGTGTGTCTGTATATGCACTCCCCTACAACCTGTCCGGCATCAAACAAACTGTGAGTGACAGTGGGTTACACACACTGTGTTTACTCTGATCCCTGTTATGTCTCTGTGTCTCTGATCTCCAGGTTGGACAGTAACAATCTGACAGCGGATTGTACCGAGGATCTGACCTCCGCTCTCAGCACAAACCACTCACTGACGGAGCTGAACCTGAATAATAATAATCTGGGAGATTGTGGAGTGAAGCGACTGTGTGAGGCTCTGAGGAACCCGGAGTGTAAAATACAGAGTCTGTGGTAAGTAACGCACTGTGTCTCCAGAGTCTGAATGACTCCAATATCTCAATGTGTTTATTGTGACTGTCTGATCAGTGCGGCTGAATACTGTGACAGGAATCGGTGTGACAGTGTGAGGCCACAAACCATCGTTTACATCAAACTCTCAACGTGTGTTAATGTGTGTGTGTGGGTGTGTCCTTTGCAACTATCTACAACGACTTTAGAATGACCCGGTTCCAGTTTACCAATTGGTTGAGTTCAGTCACTTTATTCAGGACAGAACAGCAGGAAATACACAAATAAATGAAACAATAAAATAATACACAAGACACAAAGTGGTACCGAGCGGATTCCTGTCACAGCACTGGTCGTGTCTCGCACTGCTCCGCTACCGTTCCCGAGAGATATCTAACACACCTTTGTTCAAAGGCACCTAAATAACTCCAGACAAAGCTGTCATTTTTTAAGAAAAACAACTCCTTATATGGTTATATCCATAATATGTTTCAATTTCAATTCTCCCTTTAACCACAAGGACTTTAACCCTTATATTGCCATTGTTTTGGGTTCTGCCTTCAGTCACTGAGCTGTTCCGCCTTTGCACTTCTATTTTCGATTCTTAAACCACACTTTAACATTAATCGATGACAAAACTGCGTGTGTGTATGTCTGTGTGTGTGTGTGTCAGTGTGTGTGTGTGTGTGTACGTATGTGTGTGTGTCAATGCATATGCTTTTGTGTGTGTGAGTGTGTGTGTCTGTTTGCGTGTCTGTGTGTATGTGTGCGTTTGCCTGTGTATGTGGGTCTGTGTGCTTTTGTGAGTGCTTTCGTAAGTGTGTGTCTGTGTGAGCGATTGTTTGTGTGTGTGTTTGTCTTTGTTTCTGTGTTTGGGTTTGTGTGTGTGTTTTTGAGTATATCTATGTATATTGTGTGTCTGGATGTGTTCATGTGTGTATCTCTGTCTATGTGTGTGTGTTTCTGCGGGTTTTTTTCTTTCTCTGTGTGTATTTGTGTTCGACTGTGTTTGCTTGTGTGTATGTGTGTTTGTATGTGTGTTTGTGTGTTTGTTTGTGTGTTTGGTGTGTGTATTTGTGTGAATTTGTGCTTGCGAGAGTGTGTGTGTCAGAGCCTTGGGACGACATGAAAGGCGATATACAATGGTAATCTTGTTGTTGTGTGCGTTTGTGTATGTTCCTGTGAGTGTGTGCGATTGTGTGTGTGTATTCCCAGAGGATCGAGTTCAAGATCCTCGTCCTCACCTTTAAGGCCATCCATGGACTCGCCCCCTCCTCCCCTCTCTGACCTGCTGACTCCCTACCAACCTGCCCGCTCCCTCCGTCCAGTGGGCTCCGGGCTGCTCCGTGTCTCCCGCCCGACCCGCCCTCCCATCGGTGTCCGGGCTTTCAGCCTCTCTGCCCCACACTCTGGGACTCCATCCCACGGTCCCTTCCCCTCACTTCCTCTCTTGTCTCCTTCAAGGTCGGTCTCAAGACCCTTCTCTTCGATCGTGCCTTTGGTCTCCCTCCCACCTCTCTGCCTTCCCTCACTCCTACCCCACCCCTCCCCCACCCCTCGCCACCCCTTCCTCCCCACCCCTCGCCACCCCTCCCTCACCCCTCCCGCCACCCCTCCCCACCCCTCCCCACCCTCCCACCCTCCCCCATGCTCAGGCCCCGACACCTGACTGTTCAGCGCTTTGGGACGTCCTGCCGACGTGAAAGGCGCTCTGTAAATGCAATTTTATTGATGTTATTGTGTATTTGTGTGTGTGTGTGTGTGTGAGTGTGTGTGCGTGTCTGCGGGTATGTGCGTGGTTGTGTCTGTGTGCTTGCACGTTTGTGTGTTTGGTTGTGTGTATGTGTATTTATGTTTGTGTGTTTTTCTGTGTGTGGGTGTTTTGTGTGTGTGTGTTTGCGTATGTTTGTCTGTGTGAATCTATGTATGTTTATGTCTGTGTTTGTATTTGATTTTGTGTTTCTTTGTTTGTTTGTGTGTTTTTGAGTGTGTGTCTGTTTGTCTTTATGTATGTTTCTATGTGTATGTGTGTGATTGTGTGTTGTGTTTTTGTGTGTGCGTATTTGTGAGTTTGTTTTTGTGTGTCTTTTTTTGTGTGTTTCTGTGTATATTTGTGCGTGTGTTTTCGCGTGTATGGTTATGTATGTTTGTGTATACCTGTATGTGTGTGTGTGTAATTGTGTGCTTTTTTCTCCGTGTGTGTGTGTGTTTACGTGTCTGTTTGCGTGTGTTTCTGTGTGTCCGTTTGTTTGTGTTTCTTTGAGTGTGTGTGTTTGTTTCTGTGTGTTTCTCTGTGTATATGTGTCTGTGTGTCTGTATCTGTGTGTGTGTATTTGTCTGTGTGACATGTGTTTGTTTGTGTGTGTATGTGTGTGCCTGCATGAGTGTGTTTGCGTGTGTTTCTGTGTGTGTGTGTTTACTTGTTTGTGGGTCGTGTGTGTGTGACTGATTGTATTTGTCTGTGGGTCATGTGTTTGTTTATGTGTGTATGTGCATGTATGTGTGTGTGTTTGTGTGCCATTTTGTTTATGTTTGTATGTGTGCTTGTGTGAGTGATTGTGCTTATTTTGCGTGTGTGTGTTTGTGTGTGTTGGCGTGTGTTCGATTTTGTGTGTGTGAGTTTGTGAGTGTTTGTGTGAGTTTCTGTGTGTGTTTGTGTATTTCTGTGTGTGCGTGTGAGTTTGTGTGTGTGTATATTTGTGTGTCTGTGTGTATCTATGTATGTCTATTTATATATGTGTGTTTGTTTGTATGTGCTGTGCTTCTGTTTGTGATTGTGTGTTTTTGAGTGTGTCTTTATGTGCGTTTGTATGTTTGCGGGTGTTTGTGTGTGCGTGTTTGTCAATCTGTTTTCGTGTACGTTTGTTTGTGTGGTTCTGTGTGTGTGTACTTGTGTGTGTTTGTGTGAATGTTTATGTATGTTTGTGTGTGTATGCGTGTTTGTGCGTGCGTGTGTTTTTCTCTGTGTGTGTGTTTGCGTGTGGTTGTGTTTGTGTGCATGTGTGTGTGTGTTTGTGTGAATGATTGATTGTTTGTGTGTGTTTGTGTTTGCTTGTGTGAGTTTCTGTGTGTGTGTTTGCGTATGTGTTTGCGTGGGTGAGTTTTTGGGTGTGATTGTGTATGTTTCTGTGTGAGCGCGTTTGTGTGAGAGTGTTTGTGTGTTTGTTTGTCTGCGTGAGTGTGTGTATTTATGTGTGTCTGTGTGTTTCTGTGTGTGCGTCTCTCTGTTTATGTGACTCTGTTTGTGTGCGTTTGTGTGTATTTTTCTGTGGGTCATGTGTCTGTGTTTGTGTGTATTTGTGTGTGTGAGTGTAAGTGTGTGTCTGCGGTGATGTTTTTGTCTGTCTTTTGTGTGTGTGTGTGTTTGTGTATATGAACTCCTACAACCTGTCCGGCATCAAACAAACTGTGAGTGACAGTGGGTTACACACACTGTGTTTACTCTGTTCCCTGTTATGTCTCTGTGTCTCTGATCTCCAGGTTGAACAGTAACAATCTGACAGCGGATTGTACCGAGGATCTGACCTCCGCTCTCAGCACAAACCACTCACTGACGGAGCTGTACCTGAATAATAATAATCTGGGAGATTGTGGAGTGAAGCGACTGTGTGAGGCTCTGAGGAACCCGGAGTGTAAAATACAGAGTCTGCAGTAAGTAACGCACTGTGTCTCCAGAGTCTGAATGACTCCAATATCTCAATGTGTTTATTGTGACTGTCTGATCAGTGCGGCTGAATATTGTGACAGGAATCGGTGTGACAGTGTGAGGCCACAAACCATCGTTTACATCAAACTCTCAACATGTATTAATGTGTGTGTGTGGGTGTGTCCTTTGCAACTATCTACAACGACTTTAGAATGATCCGGTTCCAGTTTACCAATTGGTTCAGTTTAGTCACTTTATTCAGGACAGAACAGCAGGAAATACACAAATAAATGAAACAATAAAATAGTACACAATACACAAAGCGGTACCGAGCGGATTCCTGTCACAGCACTGGTCGTGTCCCGCACTGCTCCGCTACCGTTCCCGAGAGATATCTAACACACCTTTGTTTAAAGACAACTGAATAACTCCAGACAAAGCTGTCTTTTTTAAGAAAAACAACTCCTTATATGGTTATATCCATAATATGTTTCAATTTCAATTCTCCCTTTAACCACAAGGACTTTCCGTGTCCCTGTAAGTCCTGACCTTATATTGCCATTGTTTTGGGTTCTGCCTTCAGTCACTGAGCTTTGCCGCCTTTGCACTTCTATTTTAGATTCTTGAACCACACTTTAACATTAACCCAAGACAACAGTTTGTATGTATGTCTCTGTGTGTGTGTGTGTGTGTGTCAGTGCATGTGTCTGTGCATGTGTGTGATTGTGTATGTATGTCTGTGTGTGTGTGTCAATGCATATGTGTGTGTGTCTGTTTACGTGTCTCTGTGTGTGTGTGCGTTTGCCTGTGTATGTGGGTCTGTGTGCTTTTGAGTGCTTTCGTAAGTGTGTGTGTGTTTGTCTGTGTGAGTGATTGTTTGTGTGTGTGTTTGTCCTTGTTTCTGTGTTTGTGTGTGTGTTTTTGAGTATATCTGTATATATATTTTGTGTCTCTCTGTCTGTGTGTGTTTGTTTCTGCAGAGTTTTTTGTGTCTCAGTGTGTATTTGTGTTCGACTGTGTTTGCTTGTGTGACTTTGTGCTTGTGAGTGTGTGTGTGTCAGAGCCTCGGGACGTCCGACATGAAAGGTGATATACAACTGTAATCTTGTTGTTGTTGTGTGCGTTTGTGTATGTTCCTGTGAGTGTGCGCGATTGTGTGTGTGTTTGTGTGTGTTCCTGTGAGTGTGTGTGATTGTGTGTGTGTATACCAGAGGATCGAGTTCAAGATCGTCGTCCTCACCTTTAAGGCCATCCATGGCCTCGCCCCCTCCTCCCCTCTCTGACCTGCTGACTCCCTACCAACCTGCCCGCTCCCTCCGTCCAGTGGGCTCCGGGCTGCTCCATGTCTCCCGCCCGACCCGCCCTCCCATCGGTGTCCGGGCTTTCAGCCTCTCTGCCCCACACTCTGGGACTCCATCCCACGGTCCCTTCCCCTCACTTCCTCTCTTGTCTCCTTCAAGGCCGGTCTCAAGACCCTTTTCTTCGACCGTGCCTCTTGTCGCCCTCCCACCTCTCTGACTTGCCTCCCCGCTACATCACCCCTCCCTCACCCATTACCCCTACCCCATCCCTTCCTCATGCTGGGACCCCACCCCCTGACTATTCACCGCTTCGGGACGTCCTCCCGACATGAAAGGCGCTCTATAAATGTCATTTTGTTTATGTTGTTGTGTCTTTGTGTGTATTTGTGTGTTTGTAAGTGTGTATGTGTGCGGCTGTTTATGTGTGTTTGTGGTGTGTATGTTTCTGTCGTTTTGCATATGTTTGCGTGGGTGCGTTCGCATGTATGATTGTGTGTATGATTATGCATGTTTCTGTGTGTGCGCTTATGTGTGTAGGTTTGTGTGTTTATTTGTGTGTGCATGTTTGTGTATGTATTTGTGTGTTTGTTTGTGTGTATGTGTATTTATGTTTGTGTCTTTGTGTGTGATTTTGTTTATGTTTATGTGTGTTCTTGCGTGTGTGTGTTTCCGTGTGTGCGATTTTGTGTGTGTGAGTTTGAGAGTGTATTTGTGAAAGTTTGTGTGAGTTTCTGCGTTTGTGTGTGTGTTTTTGTGTGTGGGTGTTTGTGTGTGTTTGCATTTGCGTGTATTTTTATGTTTGTTTGTGTGTATCTGCATATGTATATTTACGTGGGTCTGTGTCTGTGTTAAATTTTGTGTTTCCATGTGTGTTTGTGTGTTTTTGAGTATGTGTCTGTGTATCTTTATGTATGTTTCTATGTGTGTTTGTATGCTTTTGTGTGTGTGTGTGATTGTGTGTCTTATGTTTACTTGTGTGTGCATGTGTGTGCGTGTTTGTGAGTTTTTTTATGTTTATGTTTGTTTGTGTGTTTCTGAATGTGTATTTGGGTGTGTGTTTGTGTGTATGTTCATGCATGTTTTCGTGTGTGTATGCGTGTTTTTGTGTGTTTGTTTCTGTGTGTTTCTCTCTGTGTGCGATTGTGTGCATTTGTGTATATGTGTTTGTTTCTGTATGTTTGTGTGTGTTTGTGTATGCTTGTGTGTGTTTCTGTGAGCGTGTTTGTGTGCAACTATGCTTGCGTGGGTAGGTATATTTGTGTGCGTGATTGTGTGTTTCGGTGTGTGTGCTCTTGTGTGAGTGCGTTTGTGTGTTTGTGCGTGTATTTTTGAGTGTGATGGTGTGTGTGTATTTGTGGGTGTGCGTTTGTTTGTGTGCATGTATGTGTATTTCTGTGTATGTGTGTCTGTGTGTTTGTTTCTCTGTGTGTGTATTTATCTGTGGGTCATGTGTTTGTTTTTGCGTGTGAGTGTATTTATGTGTGCGTTTGTGTGTGACATATTGTTAATCTTTGTGTGTGTGCTTGTGTGAGTGTTTGCATGTGTGCGATTCTGTGTGTATGTGTTTATGAGTGTGTGTTTGTGTGTTTCTGAGTGTGTGAGTTTGTGCGTGAGTTTGTGTGTGTGTTTGTGTGTGTTTCTCTGCGTGGGTGGGATCGTGTGCGTTTATGTCTGTGTGTTAGTTTGTGTGTGTTTGCGTATGTATGTGTTTGGATGGGTAAGATTGTGCGAGTGTGAATGTTTGCTTTTCTGTGTATGCGTGTTTGTGTGAGTGTGTCTGTGTGTGTTTGTGTGCGTGTTTGTGTGCGTATGTGTAATTTTGTATGTGTGTCTCTGTGTGTGTGTCTGTATGTTGTTGTGTGTGTGTTTGTGTGTTCGTTTGTGTGCGTGAGAGTGTATGTATTTTTGTGTGTGTGTTTCTGTGTGTATTTGTGTATTTCTGTGTGTGTCTGTGTTTTTTTCTTTGTCTGTGGATCATGTTTGGTTGTTTGTGTGTTTGTTTGTGTGAGAGTAAGTGTGTATCTTTGTCTGTGTGTTTGTCTGCTATGTATGTTTGCTGGTGTGTATGTGTGTGTGTGCACTCCTGCAACCTGTCCGGCATCAAACAAACTGTGAGTGACAGTGGGTGACACACACTGTGTTTACTCTGATCCCTGTTGTGTCTCTGTGTCTCTGATCTCCAGGTTGGACAGTAACAATCTGACAGCGGATTGTACCGAGGATCTGACCTCCGCTCTCAGCACAAACCACTCACTGACGGAGCTGAACCTGAATAATAATAATCTGGGAGATTGTGGAGTGAAGCGACTGTGTGAGGCTCTGAGGAACCCGGAGTGTAAAATACAGAGTCTGCGGTAAGTAACGCACTGTGTCTCCAGAGTCTGAATGACTCCAATATCTCAATGTGTTTATTGTGACTGTCTGATCAGTGCGGCTGAATATTGTGACAGGAATCGGTGTGACAGTGTGAGGCCACAAACCATCGTTTACATCAAACTCTCAACATGTATTAATGTGTGTGTGTGTCCTTTGCAACTATCTACAACGACTTTAGAATGACCCGGTTCCAGTTTACCAATTGGTTGAGTTCAGTCACTTTATTCAGGACAGAACAGCAGGAAATACACAAATAAATGAAACAATAAAATAATACACAAGACACAAAGCGGTACCGAGCGGATTCCTGTCACAGCACTGGTCGTGTCTCTCACTGCTCCGCTACCGTTCCCGAGAGATATCTAACACACCTTTGTTTAAAGACAACTGAATAACTCCAGACAAAACTGTCTTTTTTAAGAAAAACAACTCCTTATATGGTTATATCCATAATATGTTTCAATTTCAATTCTCCCTTTAACCACAAGGACTTTCCGTGTCCTTGTACGTCCTGACCTTATATTGCCATTGTTTTGGGTTCTGCCTTCAGTTACTGAGCTTTGCCGCCTTTGCACTTCTATTTTAGATTCTTGAACCACACTTTAAATTAATCCATGACAACACTGTGTGTATGTATGTCTGTGTGTGGGTGTATGTGTCAGTGCATGTGTTTGTGTGTGTGTCAATGCACATGCTTTTGTGTGTGTGTGCGTTTCTGTGTGTATGTGTGCGTTTGCCTGTGTATGTGGGTCTGTGTGCTTTTGTGAGTGCTTTCGTAAGTGTGTGTGTATCAATGTGAGCGATTGTTTGTGTGTGTGTTTGTCTTTGTTTCTGTGTTTGTGTTTTTGAGTATATATATATTGTGTGTCTGGATGTGTTTACGTGTGTGTCTCTGTCTGTGTGTGTGTGTTTCTGCGGGGTTTTTTGTTTCTCTGTGTGTTTTTGTGTTCGTTCGACTGTGTTTGCTTGTGTGTACGTTTGTTTGTGTGTGTGTTTGTGTGTTTCTGTGTGTGTGACTTTGTGCTTGTGAGTGTGTGTGTGTGTCAGAGCCTTGGGACGTCCGACATGAAAGGCGATATACAACTGTAATCTTGTTGTTGTTGTTGTGTGCGTTTGTGTGTGTTCCTGTGAGTGTGTGCGATTGTGTATGTGTTTGTGTATGTTCCTGTGAGTCTGTGCGATTGTGAGTGTGTGTATCCCAGAGGATCGAGTTCAAGATCGTCGTCCTCACCTTTAAGGCCATCCATGGCCTCGCCCCCTCCTCCCCTCTCTGACCTGCTGACTCCCTACCAACCTGCCCGCTCCCTCCGTCCAGTGGGCTCCGGGCTGCTCCGTGTCTCCCGCCCGACCCGCCCTCCCATCGGTGTCCGGGCTTTCAGCCTCTCTGCCCCACACTCTGGGACTCCATCCCACGGTCCCTTCCCCTCACTTCCTCTCTTGTCTCCTTCAAGGTCGGTCTCAAGACCCTTCTCTTCGATCGTGGCTTTGGTCTCCCTCCCACCTCTCTGCCTTCCCTCACTCCTACCCCACCCCTCCCCCACCCCTCGCCACCCCTCCCGCACCCCTCGCCACCCCTCCCCACCCCTCCCGCCACCCCTCCCCCACCCCTCCCCCATGCTCAGGCCCCGACACCTGACTGTTCAGCGCTTTGGGACGTCCTGCCGACGTGAAAGGCGCTCTGTAAATCCAATTTTATTGATGTTATTGTGTATTTGTGTGTGTGTGTTTGTGTGTGTGAGTGTGTGTGCGTGTCTGCGGGTATGTGCGTGGTTGTGTCTGTGTGCTTGCACGTTTGTGTGTTTGGTTGTGTGTATGTGTATTTATGTTTGTGTGTTTTTCTGTGTGTGTTTGTGTGTGGGTGTTTGTGTGTGCTTGTGTGTGTGTATTTGGGTATGTTTGTGTGAATCTATGTATGTGTTTTATGTCTGTGTTTGTATTTGATTTTGTGTTTCTTTGTTTGTCTGTGTGTTTTTGAGTGTGTGTCTGTTTGTCTTTATGTATGTTTCTATGTGTATGTGTGTGATTGTGTGTTGTGTTTTTGTGTGTGCGTATTTGTGAGTTTGTTTTTGTGTGTCTTTGTTTGTGTGTTTCTGTGTGTATTTGTGCGTGTGTTTTCGCGTGTATGGTTATGTATGTTTGTGTATGCATGTGTGTGTGTGTGTAATTGTGTGCTTTTTTCCGTGTGTGTGTGTGTTTACGTGTATGTTTGCGTGTGTTTGTGTGTGTCCATTTGTTTGTGTTTCTGTGAGTGTGTGTGTTTGTTTCTGTGTGTTTCTCTGTGTATATGTGTCTGTGTGTCTGTACCTGTGTGTGTGTATTTGTCTGTGCGACATGTGTTTGTTTGTGTGTGTATGTGTGTGCTTGCATGAGTGTGTTTGCGTGTGTTTCTGTGTCTGTGTGTCTACTTGTTTGTGGGTCATGTGTTTGTGTGTGTGACTGAGTGTATTTGTCTGTGGGTCATGTGTTTGTTTATGTATGTGTGTGTTTGTGTGCCATTTTGCTTATGTTTGTATGTGTGCTTGTGTGAGTGATTGTGCTTATGTTTGCGTGTGTGTGTGTTTGAGTGTGTGTGTTGGCGTGTGTTCGATTTTGTGTGTATAAGTTTGTGAGTGTTTGTGTGAGTTTTTGTGTGTGTTTGTGTGTTTCTGTGTATGTCTATTTATATATGTGTGTTTGTTTGTATGTGCTGTGCTTCTGTTTGTGATTGTGTGTTTTTGAGTGTGTCTTTATGTGCGTTTGTATGTTTGTGGGTGTTTGTGTGTGCGTGTTTGTCAGTCTGTTTTCGTGTACGTTTGTTTGTGTGTTTCTGTGTGTGTGTATTTGTGTGTGTTTGTGTGAATGTTTATGTATGTTTGTGTGTGTATGCGTGTTTGTGCGTGCGTGGGGTTTTTCTGTGTGTGTGTTTGCGTGTGGTTGTGTTTGTGTGCATATGTGTGTGCGTTTGTGTGAATGATTGATTGTTTGTGTGTGTGTTTGTGTTTGCTTGTGTGAGTTTCTGTGTGTGTGTTTGCGTACGTATGTGTTTGCGTGGGTGAGTTTTTGGGTGTGATTGTGTATGTTTCTGTGTGAGCGCGTTTGTGTGAGAGTGTTTGTGTGTTTGTTTGTCTGCGTGTGTGAGTGTGTGTATTTATGTGTGTATGTGTGTGTCTGTGTGCGCGTCTCTCTGTTTATGTGACTCTGTTTGTGTGTGTTTGTGTGTATATTTCTGTGGGTCATGTGTTTGTGTGTATTTGTGTGTGTGAGAGTAAGTGTGTGTCTGCGGCGATGTTTTTGTCTGTGTTTGTGTGTGTTGGTGTGTGTGTGTGTTTGTGTGTATGAACTCCTACAACCTGTCCGGCATCAAACAAACTGTGAGTGACAGTGGGTTATACCCACTGTGTTTACTCTGATCCCTGTCATGTCTCTGTGTCTCTGATCTCCAGGTTGGACAGTAACAGACTGACCGATGGCTGCACTGATGCTCTGGTCTCCGCTCTCAGTACAAACCGCTCACTGAGGTTCCTGGACCTGAGGTTGTAACTCCTTCACAGACGGCTCTGTCCCGCTCTCCGCCGCCTCATACAGACCTGCACCAGTCTGGAGGGATCAGGTGAGTGTTTGTGTCAGTGTTTAATGTGATAAACACACAGAGAAAGGGCTGTGTATCAGAATGGGAACAGTTTGAAGGGATTTATTTATGTATTAAACTGCGACACGAACAGTTTACAGTTTGTACCATTATCCCGTGGGTTTATTTCCTGTTTAATGTGTTTCAGGCTGTGGGGGAATGGGTTCAGTTCAGACGGAGAGAATCAGCTGCAGTCACTGCGGGGAATCAGAGCTGAGCTGTCAGTGGATGTGTGACACTGACTGAGGCAGTGACTGTCCACACAGTCTGTGTAATATGGAATATATTCTGGACACTGTAGTGACTGATTATTAAAGATGTTGATCCTGATTCCTCTCCCATCTCTGCTCTGGGGACCGTTATTGACACACACCGCCTACGGCCGTGCGGGCGGCTGGAGAGCCCCGACCCTCAGTCACTGCTAAACTGCTGTAAGCGACCACAACTGATGCACTTTCTCTCACAGTCTCTCTCTCTCTCTCTGTGTGTCAGTCCCTCTCAGTTTATATATTTCCGTCTCTCTATTTCAGGCTCTCTCTTTCGTTGTCTCTCTTAGTCTCCGTCTCTCTCTCTCTGTGTGTGTGTGTGTGTGTTTGCCTCAGTCAGTGCGTGTCTATGAGATAGTGGGCGAGAGAGCAGTCAGTCTGTGTGTGTGTGTCTGTGTGTGAGAGAAGTCAGTGTGTGTGTGTGAGAGAGAGCAGTCAGTGAGTGTGTGTGTGCGTGTGTGAGGCAGTCGGTGTGTGTGTGTGTGTGAGAGAGAGAGAGAGAGCAGTCGGTGTGTGTGGGAGAGCAGTCAGTGTGTGTGTGAGAGAGCAGTCAGTGTGTGTGTGTGTGTGTGTTGGGGAGAGCAGTGTGTGTGAGAGAGAGCAGTCAGTATGTGTGTGTGTGTGAGAGCAGTCAGTGTGTGTGTGTGTGCGTGTGAGCAGTCAGTGTGTGAGAGAGCAGTCAGTGTGTGTGTGAGATAGCAGTCGATGTGTGTGAGAGAGGGAGAGCAGTCAGTGTGTGAGAGAGAGCAGTCAGTGTGTGTGTGTGAGCAGTCAGTGTGTGAGAGAGAGCAGTCAGTGTGTGTGTGTGAGAGCAGTCAGTGTGTGAGAGAGAGAGTGAGCAGTCAGTGAGTGTGTGTGTGTGTGGGAGAGCAGTCAGTGTGTGTGTGTGTGGAGAGCAGTCAGTTTGTGTGTGTGTGGGAGAGCTGTCAGTGTGTGTGTGTGTGTGTGAGATAGCAGTCGAAGTGTGTGAGAGAGAAAGAGCAGTCAGTGTGTGTGTGTGTGTCGTGTGTGTGTGAGAGCAGTCAGTGTGTGTGTGTGTGGGAGAGCAGTCAGTGTGTGTGTGGTGTGGTGTGTGAGAGAGAGAGCAGTCAGTGTGTGTGTGTGTGTGTGTGTCAGAGCAGTCAGTGTGTGTGTGTGTGTGTGTGGGAGAGCAGTCAGTGTGTGTGTGTGTGTGGGAGAGCAGTCAGTGTGTGTGTGTGTGTGGGAGAGCAGTCAGTGTGTGTGTGAGAGCATCAGTGTGTGTGTGGGGAGAGCAGTCAGTATGGTGTGTGGTGTGTGTGTGGGGAGAGCTGTGTGTGTAGTGTGTGTGTGAGAGAGCAGTCAGTGTGTGTGTGTGTGTGTGTGAGCAGTCAGTGTGTGTGTGTGTGTGAGAGAGAGCAGTCAGTGTGTGTGTGTGGGGGGAGAGCAGTCAGTGTGTGAGAGAGAGCAGTCAGTGTGTGTGTGTGTGCGTGTGAGCAGTCAGTGTGTGAGAGCAGTCAGTGTGTGTGTGGAGAAGCAGTCAGTGTGTGTGAGAGAGGGAGAGCAGTCAGTGTGTGTGTAGGAGAGCAGTCAGTGTGTGTGTGGAGCAGTCAGTGTGTGTGAGGAGAGCAGTCAGTGTGTGAGAGAGAGCAGTCAGTGGTGTGTGTGTGAGAGCAGTCAGTGGTGTGTGAGAGAGAGAGTGAGCAGTCAGTGGTGTGTGTGTGTGTGTGGTGGAGAGCAGTCAGTGTGTGTGTGTGTGTGGGAGAGCAGTCAGTGTGTGTGTGTGTGAGTGTGAGATAGCAATCGAAGTGTGTGTGAGAGAGAGAGAGCAGTCAGTGTGTGTGTGTGTGTGAGAGAGAGCAGTCAGTGTGTGTGTATGTGTTGGAGAGCAGTCAGTGTGTGAGAGAGAGCAGTCAGTGTGCGTGTGTGTGTGAGATAGCAGTCGATGTGTGTGTGGGAGAGAGAGAGAGCAGTCAGTGTGTGTGTGTGCGCGTGAGCAGTCAGTGTGTGTGTGTGTGAGATAGCAGTCGAAGTGTGTGAGAGAGAGAGAGAGAGCAGTCTGTGTGTGTGTGTGTGTCAGAGCAGTCAGTGTGTGTGTGTGTGGGAGAGCAGTCAGTGTGTGTGTGTGTGGGAGAGCAGTGTGTGTGTGTGGGAGAGCAGTCAGTGTGTGTGTGTGTGTCAGAGCAGTCAGTGTGTGTGTGTGTGTGTGTGACAGAGAGAGCAGTAAGTGTGTGTGTGTGTGTGTCAGAGCAGTCAGTGTGTGTGTGTGTGTGTGTGTGTGGGAGAGCAGTGTGTGTGTGTGTGTGAGAGAGCAGTCAGTGTGTGTGTGTGTGCGTGTGAGCAGTCAATGTGTGAGAGAGCAGTCAGTGTGTGTGTGAGATAGCAGTCGATGTGTGTGAGAGAGGGAGAGCAGTCAGTGTGTGAGAGAGAGCAGTCAGTGTGTGTGTGTGAGAGCAGTCAGTGTGTGAGAGAGAGAGTGAGCAGTCAGTGAGTGTGTGTGGTGTGTGGTGGTGGGGAGAGCAGTCAGTGTGGTGTGTGGTGTGAGATAGCAGTCGAAGGTGTGTGTGAGGAGAGAGAGCAGTCAGTGTGGTGTGTGTGGGGTGTGTGTGTGTGGTGTGTGTCGAGAGAGCAGTCAGTGTGTGTGTGTGGGAGAGCAGTCCAGTGTTGTGTGTTGTGTGTGATGAGAGAGAGCAGTCAGTGTGTGTGTGTGTGTGTGTCAGGAGCAGTCAGTGTGTGGTGTGTGTGTGTGGGGGAGAGCAGTCAGTGGTGTGGAGAGAGAGCAGTCAGTGTGTGTGTGTGTGTGTGGGAGAGCAGTCAGTGGTGGGGTGGGTGTGTGGGGAGAGCAGTCAGTGGAGTGTGTGTGTGTGAGAGAGCAGTCAGTGTGTGTGAGAGAGAGGCAGTCAGTGTGTGTGTGTGTGTGTGTGGGAGAGCAGTGTTCAGTGGTGTGAGAGGAGAGCAGGGTTGCAGGGAGAGTGTGTGTGTGGGGGGTGTGATGGTGGGGAGAGAGGTCGTGTGTGTGGGAGAAGCAGTCAGTGTGTGGTGTAGTTGGTGTGTGGGGAGAGCCAGTCCAGGTGGTGGTGAGAGGAGAGCAGTCCAGTGTAGTGTGTATGTGTGGGAGAGCAGTCAGGTGTGTGAGAGAGAGCAGTCAGTGTGTGTGTGTGTGTGCGATGAGCAGTCAAGTGTGTTGTGATGAGAGATGAGGAGAGAGAGCAGTCAGTGTGTGTGTGTGGTCAGAGCAGTCAGTGTGTGTGTGGTGTGTAGGAGCAGTCAGTGTGTGTGTGTGGGAGAGCAGTCAGTATGGTGATGTGTGTGTGTGTGGGAGAGCAGTGTGTGTGTGTGT
>NW_024705095.1:0-22661 GCF_018977255.1 Callorhinchus milii
GGCTTACGATACCCTACTTCACCTCCCCACTCACTGTTTGGTGCCCGCGGAGGTTCGCTGCTCTCTGCGCTAACAGCGTACCTCGATGCGTCGCACGGACGTCCGGGTCGCTGGCTGGAACTGCTGCTGGTCCGCTGGCCTGGAGAGAAGCGAGCCATTTCCCCTCTCCGCTCCTCTATTTATCCTCCCTACCTCAAAGGGGATGCTGCGCTGAACAATGGGCTCGTGCACCCCAAGCCCGCGCACGGCGGTTCCCGGCGCTGTTGATATGCTAATCAGTGAGCGACGTTGGCGGCGTACGTCCTAATTACTCCCTTACCCTTCCTAACAATGGGGCCTGTGCGCTCAAGCGCAATTATCCCAACCCTCCATGACTATGCGCAACAGCCCCTGTGACCCCGCTATTCATGCTGTCCCGTGCCTCCCCTGCTTGCCCCGTCGACCCGTGGGAGTGTGTGTGGGGGGAAATGCGCCTCAACCGCGGTGGCCGAATGCCCCACGCCGCGACCACACCATATTAAGGCCGGCCGCGGTGCCACGTAGCACGGGGGAGGTCATCCAATTCCCTGATCGCCGGAAACCGTGAGAATTAATCCCGATAAGGGTCTCTCGGATAAAAACCGGTCGGCCAGGCGACCTCCCCTCGGAGCTCTATGGGGGGGGGGGAATGAGTGCGGGTGTGTTCATGTGAGGTGAGGTGAGGGGGACGCGGGGTCGGCTCCGTTGCTTGGTGGTGGCGAGGTCGGGGATTTGGTGCCTGCCGAACGGCTTCGTGGCGGCGGCATCACAAGAGTATACAATATCAGAGTTGATCAAATGCGACAATCAAGGGCGTCAATCGGGTGAGTTTGATCAGAGACTTTAATCAAAGGCGTCATCCCATCACTGAACCCCGGGTTCCCCCCCGCCATCATCCCCTATTCCGGTTACGTTACCCACCTCCTATTACCCGCTACGGTTTCGCCGGCATTCGAACGCGACGCCCCTACTGTTACAGCCTCGCGCCGCGCTCCCACGCTGCGAGCATACGTGCGCACAGCATCATCAATCAAACGCCACACTCCCCCTCTTTACACCGCTACGTGCAGCTCTCGCACGCTGCGAGCGTGTGCCTGTCTACAGCCCGGTGGGGCACTCGCCTCTACGTCGAATAACCACGTGACCCATGCGCACCCGTATCCGACACGTAGTTCACAAGATCATAGTTTACTATAACACTAGTTTGTAGTGTTATTTTAAAGCGTTGCAATGTATAGCTCATAGTTTAAAGGTTATATTGTTAGAGTTTATAATGTTAGAGTATGCAATGTGAGTTTACAATTTGAAAGTTTGTGGACGTGCACTGTTCTCGTGGGACCCGACACGGATTTGGAAATATTTGCTATGATCATGTCTGAGCTGGGATGAGCGACTAATGTTTACTTTGTTTAATCATAACTGTGTGTAGGTTAGTGCCATCGGTGCTTAGTGAATACTACTCATGAATGAACTCATACTTATTTCGGTAGAAATTGAAATCATGTTGGTAGAACAGTCGCCTGCCTTTTCTAGACGAATTGTTATCTTCAAGTGCGTCCGTAAATATACTGCTAAAATACACAGCATAGGGAAGGCTGCCTTGTTGGGGAGATGTAGTTTGGGTAAGGCGCTGTGACGAGTCAAACATCCGCTGCTTGGCCCGTCGACAGCAGCGAAGGCTGTCATATACCGCCCCATTTACGAGTTGGCTGTATGATGTGTATAGTTGAAGGTGCTAGGTGTTGTCTTCTTCTAACAGCTACTAACGTGCGTGTGTTGTCTGTTTTTAGAATTTGTCCATTGATGTGGTTCTTTTTATTGCGGCGTTTTTTTGTTGAGTTCTGTCACTTGTGTGTTGCAGTTTGTTTAAGAATTCGTCACGTGAGCGTGGTGTTTTGCTTGTTGGAATTTTGTGGTGCCACAACGACGGGGCCGCTCTGCCGAACCAGGGAGCCGCCCAGCTTCCCCCACCGCACTGCCCCCATCACCCGCCCCACATAAGCACACACCCGCACGCATTCCCCCCCCCCATAGAGCTGGAAGGGAAGGTCACCTGATCGACCGGTTTTTATCCGAGAGACCCTTATCGGGATTAATTCTCACGGTTTCCGGCGATCAGGGAATTGGATGACCTCCCCGTGCTACGTGGCACCGCGGCGCTGCGGCCGGCCTTAATATGGTGTGGTCGCGGCGTGGGGCATTCGGCCACCGCGGTTGAGGCGCATTTCCCCCCACACACACCCCCACGAGTCGACGGGGCAAGCAGGGGAGGCACGGGACAGCATGAATAGCGGGCTCACAGGGGCTGTTGCGCATAGTCATGGAGGGTTGGGATAATTGCGCTTGAGCGCGCAGGCCCCATTGTTAGGGAGGGTAAGGGATTAATTAGGATTTACGCCTTGCACGCAGCACACTGATTAGCATATCAACAGCGCCTGGGGACTGCCGTGCGCGGGCTTGGGGTGCACGAGCCCATGGTTCAGCGCAGCATCCCCTTTGGAGGTAGGGAGGATAAATAGAGGAGCGCAGAGGGGAAATCGCTCTCTTACTCCAGCGCCAGGCGACCAGACGCAGCTCGAGCCAGCGACCCGGACGTCCGTGCGACGCACCGAGGCACGCGGTTAACACAAGGATCAGCGGACCGCCGTGGACACTTAACAGTGAGTAAGAAGGTGAATTGGAATCATAGCCGATAAATAGGAATAGGTGCCGGTTTAGTGGAATAGGCCAGCCTCGTCGACTCACTAATTCAACATTAGTTATCAGGTAATAAATCATTAATAGCGAAGCGTGGTCTCGCGTGATCTTGTCGTGCAGTGTGAGCGTGTGGGAACGCGTGTAGTACTGTGTGTGCGTAAGCTCGCAGCGTGCGTAATCGGCGTCCCCCAGGTGCGCGATCATAGTGTAATCGGCTGCGCATTGGTGTACGGTTTCTCTCGCGCGCACGGCGGCGGCGACTTTAGTCGTTGTGTCGGCGTGTGCCCCGGTTGCGTGTGCTCGTTATGTGTTATAAGCGTGAACGCGTGTGGTACGGGTATGCGTAAGCTCTCGTCGTGCGAAATCGGCGTACCCCAGGTGCGCGATTGTAACGTGAGCGGCCAGCGCGGCGCAGAGAAGCGCAAGAGTGAGTGCGTACGGAGCTGTATGCGTGTGTGCACGCACGTTCACTACGTGTATAATACGGATGCGCATTGGTAACGTGCCGCACAGGGCTATACTGCGAGCACGGCGTTTGATTGACGATGATGTGCGCACGTATGCTCGCAGCGTGGGAGCGCGGCGCGAGGCTGTAACAGTAGGGGCGTCGCGTTCGAATGCCGGCGAAACCGTAGCGGGTAATAGGGAGGTGGGGTAACGTAAACGGAATAGGGGATGCAGGCGGGAGGGACCCCGGGGGCCAACGGCCCCCACAAATTGGTGTCAGAAGCGGGATGGACCCCCGCGTTACCTCACGCTAAAATAAGACTAATATTTACCGGCCGGGGGGCCCCTTCGTGGAAGGCATTCGCCCGCAATCTCTTAGGGGCCAAGGAAATTAATGGATGGACGGACGCGCAGGCAGTACGTCAACTTAATATGAATCTTGATGGGCGGGCAGCCGATTTTGTAGAAGCGTTACCCGCGAGCGCACAGACACAGCTAGAGGAGCTGATGCGCCGACTCGATCAGCGTTTTGGCACGCGTGACGAGGAGGAAGCAAAATCGGCCTTAGAGGCGCGCCGTCGCCAACCTGGCGAAGATCTACGTGATTACGCCGAGGATGTGCGCGAGTTAACAAAGATCGCACGCCCGGGGTACGCAACTGATGTTATTGAGGAACTGGCCGCCGAGAAAATCCAGCGGTACCTGTCTCGCACGGCGTGGTGGCAGCCAGACATGAGCTGCCCACGTCTTCCCTTTAACGCCCTTGTCGAGCGCGCACGTAAGTGTGAAAGAATTCACAGCGAACGCGCGCAGCTCCGGGGGCTGGGACGAGAGCGCGCCATTGCGAGCCTGCTCTCGGAAGACGAGGAGGAGGAACAGGAGCTCGCGAGGACGGTAAGGGGCCGGGAAAGAGAGCCTCCAGTGTCCCGCGAGACAACCCCGGATGGGTTGCCGGTATACAAACGGGTATAAAGGATGTCTCCGGCCAGGTAACCCAGATAGACAACAAGGTAACCAAGTAGTGAGGAACAATAAAAATAGGCAAACTGCAACTCCGTTGAGACCATGATCCGAGATGGGGACTAGGCCACGGTAGGAGGGTTAACTGGGAGGATAGCGCGACTAGAAGCAGAGTATGAGCAGCAGCGCACTGGGGGAGGAGGGAGTGGGCAGAGAGCCCACTACGGAGCCGCCCCCCTCCCCGGGCATGTTATATGTGCGATCGCGAGGGCATCTAGTGAGGGACTGTCCTCAGGTCGCCCGAGCTAGACAAGAGCTAAGGTCAAACACTAAGGCCCCCTAGAGAGGGGACCACCGGGGGGTGAAATCGACGTAGCCCCGACACAAACAAGCTGTGAGAATAATGGCGAGCGAGTGATCTCCACACAGGTTCCAGCAACAACGCCCACAGAAACGGTGACTCCTGGCGACTGGCTGCGGGAGCTGGTGGCGGGGATCACGGGGGCCACGTCGCTGGTGGAAGGGGAGGTAAACGGAGTGCGTACCCGAATCCTGCTGGACACGGGGGCGGTGGCCTCGCTCGTGAGCGCAGCGCACTGCAGCGCGATCGGGGTCGACGTGCGTCACCTGCAGGCCCCGGACCGCGCGCTGCACACTGCGAGCGGAGCCGGAATGGGGCTGCTGGGGAGAGCCACCCTAGAGGTCCGCATAGGCAGCCAGGTGTGCACGCAGGAGTTCTACGTGTCGAGTGCGTTGTGTCACGAGTGTATCGCAGGCACCGACCTCCTAGAACGGTTGGGACTCAACGTGCAACCCCGCCAGCGATGCGCCACCATGGAGAGCAACGGCGAGCGGATACCGTTCCTGGGACGAGAACCAACGCGCCGCCGCTTTGCACCTGTGGCCGCTATCCTGGCGACGGCAGTCACCATCGGCCCGCTCACCGAGATGCTGGTGCCGGTGGCAACATCCCCCACCGACCCCGCGCTCCGACCATCAGGGGAGGTAATGCTAACTCCTCACCCGGAGTTGGCAAAACGGTATGGGGTTGTGGGATCC
Source organism: Callorhinchus milii (assembly GCF_018977255.1). Lineage (NCBI taxonomy): Eukaryota > Metazoa > Chordata > Chondrichthyes > Chimaeriformes > Callorhinchidae > Callorhinchus > Callorhinchus milii. The sequence goes on from NW_024705095.1 coordinate 5,182, forward strand.
GCCACGTTGGTAAACGCAGATGGGGACCGATTGTTTATGCGGATGTTTAACCCCCACAATACCCCAGCGATACTGCGACGGCGCACCCCGATAGCCACAGTACACCCCCTGCACGCACGCCACTCTAACGACTCGGTGTTCGCACTCTGGGCTGAGGACCCCGGTCGTCCTGAGGGTGAGCAGGACCTGGCCTGGCGAGTCGGCCCGACTCCCCGAGCCGAGGTCGTTCCCCTGCTCGACGCGTTACATGTACCATGGGCGGATTTACCTAAGGGAGAGGCCGATCGGCTGCGCGAGTTACTGCGGGAGTATGCCGACGTGTTCAGCGAACACGACTCGGACGTGGGTCGGACCGACCTTGTTAAGCACCAAATTGACACCGGTGCAGCCCGACCCATCAAACTCCCTGCGTACCGAGTGGGCGCACCCGAACGCACCCAGATCAAAGAGGCAGTTGGGGACATGCTTCGCGATAACATAATTCAGCCCTCGGCGAGCCCCTGGTCAGCCCCGGTGGTACTAGTAACGAAAAAGGATGGGTCAACCCGGTTCTGCGTCGATTACCGTAAACTAAATGCAGTCACGCTCGGCGATGCCTTCCCCATACCCCGCATCGACGACACCTTCGACAGCCTCGCCGGAGCGCGATATTTTTCCACCCTCGATCTCGCGTCCGGGTACTGGCAGGTGGAGATGGCGGAGGAGGATCGGCCGAAAACCGCATTCACCACCCCGATGGGCTATTCGAGTTTCGAGTACTCCCGTTCGGACTCACCAATGCGCCCGCGACGTTCCAGCGGCTGATGGAGTTGGTGATGCGGGGCTTGCAATGGGAACAGTGCCTGATTTACTTGGACGATGTGATAGTGTTCAGTAGATCTTTGTCTGAGCATTGGTCCAGGCTTCGAGAGGTGTTCCAGCGACTGCGAGCGGCTCATCTCAAGCTCAAGCCACGTAAGTGTTACATCGCACAACGCGAGGTGGGGTACCTCGGGCATCGCGTCAGCGAGGCAGGCGTGCACACCGATCCGGAGAAGGTACGCGCCGTAGTGGAGTGGCCACGGCCAAGGAATCTGACGGAGATCAGATCATTTTTGGGGCTCGCCACCTATTATCGTCGATTTGTAAAGGGATTCAGCGAGATTGCACGCCCCTCACCCAACTCACCTCCCCTAAGCACCCCTATCAGTGGACGGGGGCCTGCCAGACGGCCTTCACCACTCTCAAAGACCACCTCACCCACGCCCCCACCCTCGCTTTCCCCGATTTTACCACCGATTTTATTTTGGACACCGACGCCTGCAGCAGCGGGCTGGGCGCGGTGTTGTCACAGGTACAGGATGGGACGGAACGAGTCATCGCGTACGCCAGCCGGACCTTGAGTGGGGCCGAGCTGAACTATTGCGTGACCCGCCAAGAGTTGTACGCCGTGATTTTCGCATGCAAACAGTTCCGGCCGTATTTGTACGGCAGGAGATGTCGCGTACGCACTGACCATTATGCTCTGCAGTTTCTTCTTACATTCAAGGAGCCGCGGGGGCAGATGGCCCGGTGGTTGGCGCAGTTGCAGGAGTACAACCTGCAAATCGAGTATCGGGCTGGCCGGACGCATGCAAACGCGGACGCCTTGTCGAGGCGACCCACGGTGTACGCCGAGACGAGGGCGGAGGAGGCCTGCCCGTGTTTCACGGGGGGACGCTGCCGGCAGGCAACGGACCCCCGAGAGGCCGCGGCCACTGACCCCCCCCAGCGAGAGAGAGTGCAGTGTGCGCCACAGAGACCCTCACAGGTGGCACTGAGGATCCCGTCGACCGCCCGGCAAGCGCGGGACCCGCGGCTCGGGACCCGATCGGACGGATCCAGGAGGACGTCGGCTGCGCCTTCCCGGGCCTAAACGACGAGCAGCTGAGACAGACCCAGCAGCGAGATCCGGATCTGGCGGCAGTGGAGGCGGCACTGCGGGAGGAAAAGAGCGCCCTACCAGGACCCTGGAGCGGTTTGTATGCCCGGTTGTGTGTGCAGAACGGAGTGGTACGGGAGTTAACCGAGGCCGGCCAGCCGGGGTGCATCTGTGTTCCTGCCCAGGTGCGACCCCAGCTGCTACGGCTGGTGCATGACCACCCACTCGGGGGCCACGATGGGGAACGACGTACTCGAGAGACCCTGCGTCGCCAGTATCTCTGGCCCAAATTGGCACAAGACGTGGCGGCCTGGGTACAGGGCTGCCGCGCCTGTCAGCAGTGCGGGCCGAAACCGGCACGATACCAGGTACCCCTAAGGCCGTTCCGCGTCAGCCGCACGAATCAGCTGGTCGGGATCGACCTACAGGGGCCATTCCCGCGATCCCATCGAGGCAACCGATATATCCTAGTCGCAGTAGAGTATTTCACCCGCTACCCCGTGGCAGTGGCCATCCCTGATAAAACGGCCTTGGTGGTGGCCCGGGCATTTGTGGAACACTACGTACTTAAGCACGGGATCCCAGAACGAGTCCTCACCGACCAGGGTAGCGAGTTCGAGGCCGAGTTGTTCCAGGCACTGTGCCGAGAGTTCGGAATCCAGAAGGACCGAACCACAGCGTACCACCCCCAGGCGAACGGTATGGTGGAGCGCATGAATCAGACCTTAGCGGGGAAACTCAAACGTATGGCGGCCGCAAATCAACGGGATTGGGATGAACACCTCCCCTACGCCCTTTTCGCCTACGCCACCACCGTACACACGTCGACGGGACAAACCCCGTTTTTAATGATGTTCGGCCGTGAGTCTCGTTTACCCGCAGATCTGCTATTCGGCGTCCCTTCCCCCCAGCCGGAGGAGGGAAGCCGCCCCGTGGAACACCTGTTGGAGACCCTGCGAGAAGCCCGAGGCCGAGCATACCCGCAAGGGGAAGCCGCGCATCGGCGGCAGGAACAGGGCACCCGACCCCGCATGGAACCCCCCTTATTCCTGACAGGCGCTAAGGTGTGGCTACACACCCCTCGCGTCGGGGCCGGGCAGGTGGGGAAACTGACGACCTACTGGCGGGGACCCTGGACCGTGGTGCGGCAGATCTCCCCCTGGACGGTACTAATTTATGGCGGGGAGAGGGGTCGAGAGACGGTGGTCAATGTCCGCCGCTTAAAACCATGGAAAGCGGCCCCGGCGAGAGAGAACCCCGTCACCCGAAGGCCCCGAAATCCCGGAGTACCCGCACCCCTCGTGTTGGGGGGCCTCGCACACTACATGGGCCCCGCCGGGCCCCCGAGACGCCCCGATCCAGTCCGGAGACGGCGCGGACGACGGCCGCTAAACCCTTCCGCTGCTGAGTTTGTGCCCCAGCCCACAGGTGCCGGAGGACGGGGAGAGCCGCTGGAGTGGAGGAGGAGACCGCCGCAGGAGCTACAGAGGACGGAACCACCCGCCCCGAGGCCAGCCACCAGGTCCGGACGGATCCCCCGGACCCCGCAACGTTTCCTCGTGGGCGCGGCCCAAGCGAGGTGCTCCAGTCAACCCGGGACGGGGACTGGCACCTCGGGGGGCTATGTGATGCCGCCGCCACGAAGCCGTTCGGCAGGCGCCAAATCCCCGACCTCGCCACCACCAAGCAACGGAGCCGACCCCTTGTCCCCTCACCTCACCTCACATGAACACACCCGCACTCATTTCCCCCCCCCCCATAGAGCTCCGAGGGGAGGTCGCCTGGCCGACCGGTTTTTATCCGAGAAACCCTTATCGGGATTAACTCTCACGGTTTCCGGCGATCAGGGAATTGGATGACCTCCCCCGTGCTACGTTGCGCCGCGGCGCTGCGACCGGCCTTAATATGGTGTGGTCGCGGCGTGGGGCATTCGGCCACCGCGGTTGAGGCGCATTTCCCCCCACACACGCCAGTATCGACGGGGCAGGCAGAGGGAATAAGCATTGTGATGGAGGAGCATCATTAGAAAACACGCAGCGCATCTGAACTGCATAATCAGGCACCCCCGCACCGGCAGCGGAGGGACGGCATAATTACGCTCGGGTACGCAGGCACCATTGTTAGGGGAGTTAAAGGATAAGGCTATTAGTATAAATAATCGGGAGAGGGGAGGCGCGCGGAAGCCGTGCACAGCTTCCCACGACGGGCCTTTGTGATGGACACCGCCGCATGAACCTCGATGATGGGGGCCTGCGTGAGAAAAGGATTGATTGGAATTTGCGCCGTGCAGGTCGCTCATTGATTAGCGGAACAAAGGCACCGCGGAGCTGCCTGGCCCGGGCGAGGGGGGCGCGTGCCATTGTTTGGAGTTCACGCCGCGCGGACAAAGGATTAATTAGCATAGCGAAGGCGCACGGTGCGTGGGAAGGGGGTAGGGGTCCGGGAATCAGGATAAATGGGGAGCGCAAAGGGGAAATCGCTCTCTTACTCCAGCGCCAGGCGACCAGACGCAGCTCCAGCCAGCGACCCGGACGTCCGTGCGACGCACCGAGGCACGCGGTTAGCACAAGGATCAGCGGACCGCCGTGGACACTTAACAGTGAGTAAGAAGGTGAATTAGAATCATAGCAGATAAATCGGGAATAGGTATAGAGGTATCAGCGTAGGCCAGCCTCGTCGACTCACTGATTTAACATCTAGTTCCAGGTAGCGGATAATAAATCATTAATAGCTGATCGTGGCCTCGTGTGATCTCGTGTTATAAGTGTGAACGCGTGTGGTACGGTGTATGCGTAAGCTCTCGGCGTGCGTAATCGGCGTACCCCAGGTGCGCGATCATAACGTGAGCGGCCAGCGCGGCGCAGAGCGGCGCAAGAGTGGGTATCGCGTGTGGAGCTGTATGTGTGTGCGCGCACGTTCACGACGTGTATAATACAGGTGCGCGATCCTAACGCGAGTGGTCAGTGTTGAGTGAGTGCCGCGCAGAGCTGTGTGTGGGAGTGCGCATACGTTCGTTACGTGTCGGATACGGATGCGCATTGGTAACGTGCCGCACAGGGCTATACTGCGAGCACGGCGTTTGATTGATGATGATGTGCGCACGTATGCTCGCAGCGTGGGAGCGCGGCGCGAGGCTGTAATAGTAGGGGTGTCGCGTTCGAATGCCGGCGAAACCGTAGCGGGTAATAGGGAGGTGGGGTAACGTAAACGGAATAGGGGATGCAGGCGGGAGGGACCCCGGGGGCCAACGGCCCCCACAACTCCTTTACTGGATGACGACCACTTGTGTTGCGATCGAAACGTCGTGATTTGTTTTATTTTATTTCTCACTACGTGACTTTACCGAAATAACCAAAGAGTACAAAACAGGTGTTAAGATATTCTTGGTTCTTTCGGTAAAGTCACGTAGAAGAGAAATAATAAAATAATACAAATAAAACAATTAAAATTCTCACGATGTTTCGACTGCAACACAAGCAATCATCATCAGGTGTGAAATCCACAGCAAGAAAATTTGAAAAAAGTGGCGGTTTGTCCTAACGTCAGCACCACAGACAGCGATTTGGCAGTTGGCAGATGGACTCGTCCAGGACAACCGACACTTTTTAAATCCTTTATATTAAGTTCACTTGCTTGCGCGCTTACGACCGTGCAAATCTTTCGGTCGTTTTTTAACCCACTTCCCGTGATCCAATCGAGCTGACATTTTGTGCGTGACAATTTATTTTCGTGAAAAAAATATTCCAAAATTTTCCACTTTTTAGGGAAAAAAAAATTTCACTAACACAATCATATATTTTTCCTAAACACCGAAAATTATTCAAGAAAACAACAAAAATGTACAATATAAACAATCATACAAAAACTAAAAACCTTATAATCCTTATATACGACTTTCCTTATATTTAATTTAAAATACCAACGCGATAAAAATGAAACTCTTACTCAAGAAAAACAGAAATGAATAATAAAATAAAACTGATGCCACGCATATAAAGGATTTATAGTAAAAAACTTTGTTTTTACGGGTTAATTTGTTTCTAATTTTCTTGCTGTGGATTTCACACCTGATAATGATTGCTTGTGTTACAGTCGAAACGTCGTGAGAATTTTAATTGTTTTATTTGTATTATTTTATTATTTCTCTTTTACGTGACTTTCCCGAAAGAACCAAGAATATGAATCCCTGCAGTCACGAAAGCTTTAAATCAAAATTTAGGTGTTAAATGTTAAAACACCAAACTGAAACCTTTTACAAGGTATAATGTCTGCATAAACCACAATACTTGTGGTCAGAATGCAAAAAAAAACGTACCATGATAATATTTGCATTTTCTTTGAAACTGATTGGTCCACACCAGAGACAGCTTTCTTTTGAGCCTAGTCTCAAAACGGTTTTAGACCAAAAGGCACGCCACTGCTCATAACACAGTTGCAGGCGTAGCTTGTCCTTGCAGAGGCGCTGTGGTCCATTCTAAAAAAAAATAACCTCCATGTTTGGTGTTCCATTACACACGTTTTTTTTACATCTGCATGGACACATTTTTTTTGCTGCTGTAAACTAAGAAGCTGCAGCTGATTAAATTACATGGGAAACAAAGGTTAAAAAACGCTCAAAATAGTAATCAGGGGTGATTAAATGGCATATACGGTTGTCCCAATTAATCATATACAAATATAGTAAAGTAAATCAAATGGAAAAGGAAAAAGATATAAATGAACGTTCAACTTAGGTGTATGTAATTAAACACATAAACTGTAAAAGTGCAGCCCTGCAATTCCTGCTTCGCACAACTATTGGCCAAACGGCCTTCACTATCTGGTATTTGGAACACTTGTCAGGTATCTTTAGAAGAGGTGGGAGCACCCACACACAACCCCACCACTCGTGACCTACCAATATACTTGGGGATGGACAGAGACAGGCGGAATTAAGTACCTTGCTAATTGTTTCAAATACCGTGCCAGGATATTGAATAATAAACCTCTGTATTGCAAGTCCAGTGTGCTAACCATCACACCACAGCAGAAACCATGCTAATTAGTGACCTGAAAAAAAGCGATAGAGTACAGCACATATATATTAAGATCTATTGCAGTAGATAAAAGAGTATATTGTATTAACTGTTGAGTGATATAGTTACAAATCTTTATTAGTATCATGTACGTCATAAAAAGCAGTGCTATCTACAGTATCTACCACTTGCAAATTAATACTATAGGCATAAATGCACTGCGTAGAGGCTTACCATTATACTTCCCATGCACAGCATGCACACATAACTCAATCAACATCATGATTCTAATCTAAAATCACATCAAAAACAATTGGCAACACATAATAATCACACTTAAACGTGGAGCTGTGTTTGAGAATGAGAGCCCAAGTATGCGTTACGCTATCTTATGTGGTATGCACGCATGTATATCAGTTGAGAGCTCATCTCCCAAAGCTACAAAATGTCTGGGAGGCTTAACCAGGACACATTTGCGAGTTGGCATCGTCTCTCCATCAGACCTAAACACGTTTACAAAGCCACGCTCATTTTATGAATAGCCTCACTCACACAGTGAATGGCCTCACTCTTTCTGACGTTGAGCCCCCCTCCTGCTCATATCCGCTGCCCACCTCTCTGCCAACCTCACCTACGACTCAGGTTGCCCTGCGCTTTGATCGTATCACAAGTCGAGCGTGATGCGAGGACTTTTGAACATGACCATTCTATTACGTGCATGTGCCTAAATATGAATATATAAAACGGCATGAGTGGCATTGGGATTTAACACCTACTATCATAATGTTCGGTACTATAAATTGCGTATTACTCAAGCAGGACATTTAAGGTCATTATCACGAAATCATAACATATCATCTTCCCAAGCCACGTGGATGACCCCCGATGTCTCCGACATCGCTGCGGTGAGCACGTGATGTGTCCCAGAGGGATGCACACAGCTTGGACCCAGGAGCCTACTTAACCTTTATATCCTCATCACTGTGCGAGAGACTTGATTATATTGCGGGGCACTGGCAAATCCCTGGACATAAGGCCAGCGCTACACTGCCTATCAACCAGCTATCTCTATTAGTCATTTCGCTACTTCAACATGCGTGCTGCATTGTGTTGCGTTGTATGCAAGCCATTTTAGCATTCCGAGCCAGGTTTTCATTTTCAAATTTCATTCTTGAGATGAGAGCAAAGTAAAATAATAAATTCCTGTCTTGAAATATACAAACCTGCACATATTGCTTTGTAAGGTTTTAATTAATGTCGCTATTTAGGTAAACACTAACTAATATTTATTGGGGGGTTTTGTTGCTGTTGAATACAGCACAGCAATGCCATATTATGGTTTTACTGCAATGTCCAAAATTGTAGTGTCACTGAAAAAACAGGTTGCACGGAAACGCCAGTTTAAACGCTGGCAAGCATCGTCGATAGAATATTTGGTTGTAATGTAATTAATTGATTTAAAATAGCCACAATGAAAGCTTTCAGATGTTACGTCTCACTGAAAAGAATTACAATCTCGTACGTTTCAAATATGCACAGACAGTATACCAGGACGTGGTGGCTTTAGGAAACTGAGGAATACTGTATCCTTCCGTGGAGTTGCATTTCGGCCCTGTATGCTGCAAGGGAAGAAGCTGCCACCTCCAGATCAAAATTGATTCGCGTAGCTTGGCTCCGCCCTAGGAGCGCCTCCTTTCTTGAACCCACCAGAGGGTTCCAGGGGCCTCCCTATAGGGTCTACTGTAACCCTTGCCCCAGTTCCTCCGCCCTGCAGCCACACCCGTATATATGCTCAACGGCGTGTGCGCTAAGTGTCCACTAAAGTTGCTGTTGGTGTACAGCAATTGGCGCTGTGTCACTACACCTTTAATAATGCACCAATGCAATTGTGTGAAAAGTAATTTACAGTGTAATATTTGATATTTACTGTTGGACTATGCGGTGTACTATTACTTTTACAAGTCCATGTAGCCAGTGAGTATTACTGGAGAAGTACTCTGGCACAGTGGCGTCACTCGGGTTGGTGTCACCCTGTGCGGTAACTCATGGTGTCACCTCTCATGGACCTCCACCCGTACCATACCATACAGAATCCTTAGTAATGTTTTTTGTACTGTTACTCGTAAATCGTAATTTGCGTATATCACTGAATGTAATGGCAATAGTAGTGACATAAACAGCTAGAAAAATAAAAATTACACCTTTAAATTACAATATTTCCATTAATTACTACTTCATCCTCAAAAAGTTATTGATATAGGTTCACAAATACTAATTACCACAATATTGTAGCTAAAACACCCGAAAATTTGACAAAACCAGCGACTGTAGAAACACCAGCAGCAACTAAAACAACAGCGTGTGCTTGTAGCGCATGCAGACGAAACCACGTGATTCGAAGCGTCATTGTAATTGGATAATAATGACAGCTCTGACCGGAGCGCATTAGAAGGTTCAAAAACTAAATTCGCATTGCGTTTTAGCCTTGTAGGTATATTGATACAGTACATGTAAGCTGGGCATACGAAAAATGTTTTTGTTGTTATAACTAACTACAAGGATATTTTTAATAAAAAAAGAATACATTTCTGCTGAAACACTGCACAAAAATTGTATAGACAGTCATTTTGGTGTCACCCCCTCTGATGGTGTCACCCGGTGCGGTCCGAACCCCCCGCACCCCCCTCGTGACGCCACTGTGTGGAGTGTCACATTAATTTTAGGATTATAATTTAGACGTGTATTCGTTATCTGGAGAGTTATATATTTTTAATAGCTGAATTGAATGTAAGTTTAGTGGATGCGTCATGTTATTCATGTTAAAGCGAGAATCGTAGACATAGTTACATGTTTTTGCAAAGATCAAAGGAAGTACTGTAATAGGATCCTCAAGCTGCCTATGGTACATGCGTTGCTTTAGTGTAACGAATGAAAGACCATTCGCAGCGTACAAAAGGCAGCAGTTGACACCAAAAATCATATCAATGTATAATTCACTGTCACTGATCAGCAGAGGTGTCACATTTAAGAGACAGCGTTTGAAAATAACTGGATAATGTTTGAAGGATACAGATTTCTATATATGAATCAATACCATTCCACAGCCTCCCAGAGTGATTACAAACACTCAGGAGATAAGGGAAGAGATCACGGTAAGCAAGAGAACAAAGACACAAAATATAAACTGCAGAGGGATATGTCTGATGCAGGAACACAACATGAATTTAATTAAAACTGGAAGTCATTTTAAATAGAGATGAAAAGCACACAGCATTGTGAGTGGTTAACACAAACTCAAGGCCAAAAGGAAAAACGAATCTTATCTCACAGATTATATTTTATCAGTAATAATTGAGGATTAGGGATACCTTTGATAAATATGACAAGTGTTTGCAACTTTTATGAACTCGGATTTTTTTCAATCTCTGCAAAGCTTAGGTGTGATGTCTCCCAATATCAATACCGTCTAGTGTAGCGTTGTGTATTTACATTTTCATGCCTGTTACTTTTAAGTCTGAAAATATTTACAGTGATTTAAATATTCCATATTGATTACAAACAGTAATCTGGAGGGGTAGAGCTGTGGCTGAAGAGCTTGACTCACAATAGAGAGGCTGCGAGTTCAAATCTTGGTCAATTGCTGTCTCAGTTAATATTGCTTGTCTTGTGGTACAGATGATGTGAAACCTTCACCACTACCTCGCTGGGTGCTGCTGAATGCCTCTGAATTTCTCATTTGAGCAGCGAGACAATTTTACTTGAATTCCAGTTCAAATTTGGTAACCCTATTTGATGACAATAATTACTTGAAATGCTTACAAATAATAGTAATTATTATAATAATGATTAATTAATATGATTATTATAATATTATAAACTAACAGTAAACAAGCAATCAATATGAATTGTGGGAAAATAATTTACAACACAATGAATTATATTTTCAACAATATACAAGTAGCAAACAGGGGGTAGTCCTTGTGCACTGTGCTCGGAGTGTGTGTGACTCCTGGCCATGGCAATCACGAGTTGTGAATGATATTTGAATTAATTCTGCCACCCCTCCTCCACCCTCTCCCACCCTTAACCAACCCACACTTATGTGGCGAAGCATGGCGAAAACATGCAGCAGTGGCTTGTCAAAGGACTGCCAAGTAAAACATTGTAATTATCGCAGCATGCACGCACCATGTACCAAGAATGAAGAGGAAAATGCCCATAAAAGCAAGAACAACCATGGTTTCTGAAATATTTTCAAAGCGATACATTCCATCCGGAATTAATTTAGATTTCAACACCAGACTGGATTAAGAGCTTAATAGCAATATCCATAAATATGTAATGCAATGTTGTCACTGAAAATATCAAACTGTCCTTTTGTTATATTTTGCTTATGTAGTAATTCAATAAATGTATAACACGTAGGCTTTCGTGACCAATATCCATAATATCGTTTTTTTGTTCTGATTACATGACAAACTTTACCAATTGGCTGTCTGGTAGTGGCGGGTTTAACAACACATTAATATTTACGCGATCTAACCCAAAAAACCTATATAATGGATACATGAATGTAACTGAATTTCTCCATTGAATGTGGTATTTTAAAATTTTTTAATATTGATTATTATAATTATATGATGATTATTATAATATTATAAAGCAACAGAATAACAAGCAATCAATAGGAATTGTGGGAAAAAATATTTACGACACAATAATTATATTTTCAACCATGAACAAGTAGCAAACATGAGTTGTGAATGATATTTGAATTCATTCTGCCACTTATTATATTTAACCCCTCCCCCCCTACATTTTAAGTACAGTACTGTGCAATTGGCACGAAACAAATGTGCGTGTATGTGTGGTGACATCGCGGATGTCACTGTATGGTGCCAGCCCTAGAGGGGCATGGCGTGCGATGTACTCACATCGCGGACATCACGTATGTAGCAGCATCGTGCATGTCACCGAGTAATGCCGGTTCTAGCAAGGCACGGCGTACGATGCACCGTCATCGCGGACACCCCATAGGTGGGTGTAGTACCAGCCCTAGTGAGGGCTTGGTGAGCACTGGGAAAGCGCAATGGCACCACACATGGCGTGCAGTGCTGTCTCCTACTGGAGGGAGTGGGAGAGTGTCAGCCCAGGGACAGGGTTACCCTGGGCCATGGCACTCTGGTTGACCCCGAAGGCACGTGACCGATAAAATCTACAGGGGGGCCCCCAGGTGGGGGCTAAGGGGTGGTCACGTGGGAAAGTTGTCTCAAGAAGAGTCGAGAGAGAGAACCAGAGCTCTCTCGAAGGTGGGCGGGGCCAAGGGGGGAGCCAACCCCAACCCGAGAGCATATAAGTCGGGTTCCCGCAGGGACCGGGGTTCGTTGTTGCTACCGTCATCTGAAGATCTACGTTCTATGTCCAGAAGAGTCTCCAACACGTGGTCCGGAACCCGAGCCGGGGTCTGGTCTAGGCCTCGGCAAGGAAAGGTAAAAGTTAAAAGGTAAAAACAACGAGCCTACCTTTACCCTACCTTTTACCTTACCACAATACCATCACTCTACCCTTACCTTTTACCCTTCAGCAGGTAAGGTAAAAGGTAAAAAGCAACGAGCCTACCTTTTACCCTTACTCTATACAAATTACCCAATTACAGGGTAATTACTAGGGAACTACACATGAACAAGGTTTATAACGGTAAATGCTAGGTAGAGCGCTTTATTAATATAGAATACTCTCGATGATTTCCATTTTACACGCTTTCTATTAACTCACTGTCTGTTGTTGTTGTTGTCGTTGTTGTCGTCGTTGTATCCTCAAATCTTGCAACTCAATTTTACCCACTTCCTAATGTAGTATCGACTTCAAACTTCGTATACTTATATCATACTGATGACAATACTATATTCTATCATTAAACCAATATATATTTCTTAACATTCTTTTTTATATGTTATGTATCGGCTTGGGTCTAGTTGTCCATGCTCAACTGACGTTGGCTGTAAATCACCACGGCACCTTACGTTGTGGCAAGCTTCGCGGCCACTTCCTGGGGTCGTGGAGTTCTGCCATTACGAGTACATTTAATAAACGTTACCGTATTTACCGGGTAATAATTCGCGCTACCTTTACCCTACCGGGTAATTCTTCTGAGCTACCTTTACCCTACCCTTTACCTTACCCCTTGGCATGTCGACACCTTTACCCATTACCTTTACCCGTTTACCCGGTAAAAAGGGTAAATTACTTACCTGCCGAGGCCTAGTCTGGTCCATTGTAGCTTACTCCCAGTGTGTTAGTGTAGTTAGCCGAGTTCTCCACCACCCTAGGCTGCCCTCTGGTAAAGGGGCAGCTACCCCTTTCTGTATTCGTGTTGGTGTAATAAATGTATTGCCTCTAAGAAGTACGTCTGTGACTGAGTTGGTCCGACTCCCTATTTGAAATGTATTTTAATCCTTTTCCATGCAATCTCAGTGGAGCTGTTCCATCCCGCTAAAAATATAATCATAGAGAATTCAATATCATTGGGAACAATTGAATACAACTTTGAGGCCAACTAACCACATGTGCAAGCCAGGATTATGAATGGTTTCCTGACCATACTATCTATAGGTTTTGAAAAATATAAATTAATATCAATTACCATCATCCCTAACGTTTATTGGATGATTTTATTTCCTCATTGAGTCAAGAATAAAGAACAAGCTTGCTTTAATATTGTCAAACCTCCTAAATGTGTGTGCCTTTAGAACACGGTCAGTCATGTTCTTTAGTGGTTTAAATGCTTTACGTGTTAATGCGGGCGTAAACGGCCTCCGGAGGTGACGTCAGGAGGGGAGGAGTTGGTCACGTGGGGGTGAGGGGTTAGCTATAGAAGGAGGGAACCGGAAGAGGATAGGGAGTGACGGGAACCAGGAATAGAGAGAGCACGAAGGCGAAGCGGAGGGTGGCGAGATCGCCATGAACACGGGGGGAGCGAGATCGGCACCGTTGGCCAGCGGTGACCGACCCGAAGCGCGAGGAGGCTGCAGTCAGCAGCGGGGCTGCACAGAAGTCAGCAGCGGGGCTGCATACAGAGTCAGCAGCGGTCTGCATACAGTAGCAGCCAGAGGTCTGCACTAGGGGTGGCAGCGGAGTCTGCATAGGGGTAGCAGCGAGTCTGCAGGAGGAGTTACGGTAGATGAAGCAGAGAGTCTGCAGGGAGAAAAGCTATAATAGAGTCAACAGCCGGGGCTATAAATACAGAGTTATAACAGAGTGCCGTGGGAGAAGACAAGAACCAATAAAGGACACGAAGACAGAAAGAAGTGTCTGAGTCCTTTATTAACGTGTTAAGAAGTGAATGATCTAAGTCGGGCAATTCACTGTAAGCATGAGCTTTTGACCCATTTTCACTTTTTAAGATATAATTGATAGGAGTTACCGTGACCAGTACGCTACTATGGGTGGATTTCAGCAGCTGCAAAGCGAGCTCCTGCAGCCTCTTTGATGCCGTTGAAACCACGACGTTTGTTCTCCTTCCTTATCATTCGTTCACCCTCTACAAGATTGGGGCTCATTTGATCATGCATCACCACCGATGTTAGCCGTGGCCTGGAATCAAACTTTAGGTTGTCAGGTTCATAGTGCAGTGAGTCACCATTTTACTGCACCAGGCTACACTTTCCTTATAATGAGATTAATCTTGAACTCACTTTATGCCAAGTTTGAGGATTATTTATGCACTTTTACTGATCTATAACATTAATATAACGTGCCTTCTCACATATATTATTCCAAAATAAAATACAGTACCACGTTTTAAAAGTAATATGTAATCTAAAATCAAATTTAGCTTTAGAGTAAGACCAAAGACAAAAAGCAAATGAGTTTGTTGTATTGTCACAACAGTGCTATAATGACATGCCTGACCTCATAAATTATGCTCAAAATGCATGGCCGTCAGCACAGCACGTATAGCCTGTGACAGATGTGTAGGTTGAGAGGTTTTTGCTTTTTTGGGTTCCACCTCCCTTTAAGTTATTCATTGTTATATTGTTACCCATTCACATGAAGATTGTTTCTTGCTTGAACAGTGGATGCTGATTATAATGATATCAGGTAACAATAGACCTTTCAGTTTCCATTGGTTGTCCTACATTATATTTTAAAGTTCTCCACTTGCAACGATCTCATTTTAGCGAATAGGCGATAATAGCCAGTATCATAAAATATACCTAATAACATATATACTGCCATCATACCAATATCTTCCTGACATAGTCAATTCTATGTTTGGGTGTAAGCTTTAAATGTAGGAGTCAGTTGTTTTGGCAACAATTTCAATCACCAAGTTACTTATCTCACAAGTCCATAAAGTACACATTATCAGCCTTTTCATGGCAATGTGGCAGCCTTCTCCATCATAACTATACCATTGTGTGAAAACTATATCTGTATTTTAGCCAAATCAATATTTTTCACTTTGAACATGGCTGTGGCCAATGACCTTGACTTAAATGTATCTAAAACAATACATATACTTAGTTTAATCATATTCATACGTTTTACAGTTCACAAGATATTCAATTGTATGTTTTTTGAGCTTCAAAAATCTACAGGGAATTTGCCCACCAGATCGTACTGAAGCTCGTGTTGGAGCTGGCCATGTCTACTATGCACATGCTTTAAGTGTTGATTTTGGATGCATTTACATATGTAAATTATCTGGATGTGACGACCTTTTTATATTCCTGGACTGTATAATACATGGTTTAACTATTTTATTTGTTCATAACACAGAGTCCCACCGAGGTTAACAGGTTGATTCATAACAGATGTTTGGGTTCGGTCACATGGTGATCTGACCAATTTTGTATTGTTAAGCTCCTCCACCACCAGACATAGCCAAAAAAATGAAATTGTCAAGTGTACAACCGTGTAACACACCATTATTGTGTGAGCTCACTGGCAAGTTGCAAAAACATTCTCACAACCAAATTGAGCAGTTATGTACAACGTTTCCTTTAAAATTGCATCAATGCAAACATAATCAAGAAAAGCTCTAGGAGGTACACTGATTCTGAAGTCAGAATGTTTCTGACTTCCTGCATTTTTATTCTCCATTCTTTAATCTAGACATATTTATGCTTGATGTAGTATTCATTGTGAGAATATTGGCTGCGAAAACCTACGTGTCATGTTTATATTTACGTTGATATATGCTTTAGCGAAGGGTTGTGAATAATATAAACTTTGATATTTATTGTCATCATCAGCATCATGCTTGAGAAATAAAATTCAATAGGCTCATAATGGTGTTTATGGGGTACAGGTTGTAGGTCATGGCAGGAGTATGTTTCTATGCTTTATTGCAAAGGAGTCCATTTTCTCTGCACCTAGTGCTACTGATCAAAAGCTATATTGTGTCTTATTGCATTCCATGCAGCACTTGAACAAAATACCAAATGTATTGCCTATGAACCACCATACACCGGTATGTTCCTTTGCTTGCAACATCTACGATATAAAGTAGAATCTTGACTTAAAGCTTTCATGACTGCAGGAATTTATATTCTTGGGTTTTTCGGTAAAGCCACGTAGATAGAAAAAATATTACGACGTTCAATCGCAACAAAGCAATGTCATCAGGTGAAAAGAATTAACCGTAAAAACAAAGTTTTCACTTAAATCCTTTATATGCGTGGCGGCTAGAGTCCTCTCGTCCTCTGGCTTGAGATGGCTGCCACCTATGGTCAGATGATTGTCTGCCATATTAAGCAATTGTAATTAAATATTATTTTTTTCCCTAAACAGTGTAAAATTTGGAAAAAAATTTCACGAAATTAATTGTCACGCACAACGAGTCTGTGTGGAAAATGTCAGCTCGATTGGATCACGGGAAGTGGGTAAAAAACGACCGAAAGATTTGCACGGTCTAAGCAAGCAAGCAAGCACGCAGCACGCAAGCAACAAGCAGCAACTTAATATAAAGGATTTAAAATAGCGGCAGAGCTGCTGAGACAGGATGTTATAAAGGTTTGAGATGGGTGTAGCCCAAGGGTCATAAGCGAAGTGGGCGGGGCTAGTGATGGAATTTGCATGTAAATGTAAGATCGGGTAAATCGGAGAGCCACATCCACAACCACGAAGCAGCGGAGGTGGACATTGTATTGTGAGAGATTAGCATGAGGTGGAAAAGGATGGCAAGTTACCATTTTTGGAATGTTTTAATTGAACAGAGACCAGATGGCTCAATGGAACACTGTCTACAAGAAAGCCACCCATACGGATGCCTATCTAAAACCTGACTCCCACCACCATCCATCCCAGAAGAATGACCTCGTAAAAACACTACACCATCGAGCTCGATGTATTTCCGACCATCACCACCTAGCCAGTGAACTGGAACACGTACATGAAACCCTCAAGATGAATGGATATTCAGACTCACAATCCATAAGCTATCATTCCAACCGTTGGGAAAGAACCATCTGAGGACCAAATCAAAACCATCACCTTGCCATACATAGCAGGTGTCACTAAAAAGATTTACAAATCATGAGCAAACACAAGATCCAGGTTCA